>NW_023270175.1:29808873-29901629 GCF_011800145.1 Mirounga leonina
GAAGAAGAAGAAGAAGAAGAAGAAGAAGAAGAAGAAGAAGAAGAAGAAGAAGAAGAAGAAAGAAGAAAGAAGAAAGAAGAAAGAAGAAAGAAGAAAGAAGAAAGAAGAAGAAGAAGGTAGCGGGAGGGGAAGAATGAAGCGGGGGAAATCGGAGGGGTAGACGAACCATGAGAGACGATAGACTCTGAAAAACAAACTGAGGGTTCTAGAGGGGATGGGGGTGGGAGGATGGGTTAGCCTGGTGGTGGGTATTGAGGAGGGCACATTCTGCATGGAGCATTGGGTGTTGTGCACAAACAATGAATCATGGAACACTTCATCTAAAACTAATGATGTAATGTATGGGGATTAACATAAGAATAAAATTTAAAAAAATCATAAAATAGTTATTTAAAATAATGTAACTATGTTTTACATTTTTTTAAATAACATGAACATAATGAGATAAATAGAAAACAAAACATGAGAGTTTGGAGCTAAAACATATACTATCTGAAATTAGAAACTAAGTGGATGGAATTTCCAGAACATTAGACACTTGCAAAAGAAAAAAAAAAAAGAAACTGTCTAAACCACATGAAAATAGAAAATTCAGATGATGACAACAGAATCTGACTGTATTACAAATGTATTAAATAACCTCACTGAGGAAGGTGGGGAGAAAGGTGGCTATGAAGGGAGTCTATAAGACTAAAGGCAAAAAGAGTTTTATATAAACACTACACTCCACTGGATAACATTGTTTTCCACTGGGGTACAGACTAACAATTCTGAAACCCCTTGACATCTACACTGGAACTGAACAAATAAGCAAATAGATGATGGATTTGGGGAACTCAGTTTCTCAATGCTGGAATGGGAGGTTGTAGACGAGCAAGGCAGAAGGCTAGAATGATACATATGGTAATGGATTAGAGTGGAAGACATCAGTATAAACTCAGGTTTAGTTTAATATAGATATAAATGGCTACATGTAGAAATATTTGTAGATATGGATATATACACAATTGAGTATACACACATATACTTTCTCACTGTATCAGCTGAGAGGGCCTAGAATCGATGACAACAAAGTAGCAACCAAGACACTTGGGACTCAGATCTTAGCTTCTAATATCATTCTCCAAAAAAATAAACCAGGACTCCTTGAAGAAATGACTGTTTTGAGGGCTGAGGCAGGAAATATACAACATGAGCCTAGAGCATCTTATAATGCTGGAAAATTAAAAAAAAATCTCAAAAGCAAAAGGATGGGGGCATGGCAAAAGGACATAGAAACCAACAGAAAGAGCCCCTAATGACCAAAGATGGAACAATATGAAAGGCAAAATTAATAAATAGTATTGACTTAGAGCAAAAACTATACAATAAAGATCTAGGAGTCCATAGCAATATAAATTATTGGGTAAATAAATAAGTGGAAGAAAAGAGACAAGTCTCCTGTACAGAAGAACTCCAAGTAATGTTGATACTCCCTACTCTAAGGTGGAGCAAAATTCCCCTCTCCTTTGAGTGTTGGCTGCACTAAATGATTTGCTTTGAAACTGTACTGTGGAGGTAACTTTACTGTGGAGAAACTGGTATACACTGCTTTGGCTAGGTGATTAAAGCTAATGTCATTAGTGATGTGTCATGTGCTATCATATAGCCCTGATATGATATGATGAGAAAAACAGTTCACCTCTGTGGTATTCTTCCCTAAAACTCATAGCCTCAGTCTAATAATAAAAAAGCATCAGGAGGCGCCTGGATGGTTCAATCGGTTCAGCATCTGCCTTTGGCTCAGGTCATGATCCCAGAGTCCTGGGATCGAGCCCTGCCTTGGGCTACTTGCTCAGCAGGGAGCCTGCTTCTCCCTCTCCTCTGCCTGCTGCTTCCCCTGCTTGTGCTCTCTCTCTCTCTGTCAAATAAAGAAATAAAATCTAAAAAAAAAAAAAAAATGCATCAGAAAAAAATTCCAGTTGAGGAATATTCTGCAAAATACCTCACCAGTACTTCTCACAGCTGTCAAGGTCATCAAAAACAAGGAAAGTCTGAGAAACAGCTAAGAGAAGCCTGAGGAGATACGATGACTAAATGTAATATGGTGTCCTGCATGGGATCCTGGAGCAGGAAGAGGACATCAAGTGAAACCTAAGGAATACTGAATCAAGTATTGACCTTAGTTAGTAATAATATATCAGCATTGGCTCTTTTGCTGTGATATATATGCCATACTGGTGTAAGATATTAACAATAGGGAAAACTGAGTGTCTTATATGTGAACTTGCTCTATTTTCACATCTTTACTATAAATCTAAAACTATACTAAAAATGTTTATCAGTTTACAGACCACTAGCGACAAGTAGAATAATGTTACATGATCCAATATATGTATATTAGAAATCCAAGAAAGAGAAGGAAGAAAGGTGGAAGCAGATAATTATTTGAGGATAAATGGATAAAATTTTGTAAATTTGATTTAAAAACTATGAATTTGTAGAAGCAGGGAATTCAATTAAATACAGGATGATAAACACAAGGAAAATCAAGCCTAAGGTATCATAATCAAATTACTAAAATAAGTGTGGGGAATAAAATTAAAAGCAGGAGAGCAAAAAAGACACATTACATGTAGATGAATAAAAAAGAATTATTACAGACTTCTTATCAGAAATTATGAAAGCCGGAGGACACTTTAACAAAATTGATAAATGTGTTAAAACCAACAAAACTGCCAACCTAAATGTCTACATCCAGTGAAAATATATTTTGGAGATGAAGAAATACAGAAACAATAAAACAAAAGCTGAGATAATTTTTCACAAGAAGTCCAGAAGTAAAATAAATATTGAAGTTTTTCAGATTGAAGGGAAAAAACAGAAATTTGGATCTGTACAAAGTAAAGGGCCTAAAATGACTCTGTGTGTAAGTTTTGAAGATTTTTTTCATTAATTAGAAGAAAAAGATAGAAGATACAAATTACCAACATCAGGAATGAAAGGGAGAATGCCACTACATACCCTATAGTCATTAAAAAAATAATGTGCATGTCAAACAACTTTATGACCATACATTTGCAACTTAGATGAAATGACAATTATTGAAAAACACAATGCCTAAATATAATAGAGAATTGTAATAGGTCTACATTGCATGCCTACATTGATTGTATATAAATCTACAATTCATATATACTAAAAAAACACTGAATAATTTTTTATTTTTTATTTTTTTTTGAAAATTTTATTTATTTATTTGACAGAGAGAGAGCACAAGTAGTCAGAGTGGCAGGCAGAGGGAGAGGGAGAAGCAGGCTCTCCGCTGAGCAGGAGGCCGGATGTGGGGCTCGATCCCAGGACCCTGGGATCATGACCTGAGCCAAAGGCAGCCACTCAACTGACTGAGCCACACAGGCGCCCCTGAAAAATTTATTTTTTAAACATAGTACTCACATTAGTACACTTATGAAGATGAGCACTGAGCAATGTATGCAGTTGTTGAATCACTAAATTGTACACCTGAAACTAATATAACACTATAAATTAACTATACTGGAATTAAAATAAAAAATAGTACTGACATTTTTTTCCCACTTGTACTACATAAATGCTATTAACTCTATTTTTCATACATCTCCCATTAAATTTTGTTATTAAAAAAGAAAAAAGTTACAATATTTTAACCATGATACAAAATATTTAGCTTAAAGAGCTAACATCATCTAGCAACCCTTCTTGCTTTATCAAGGTTATGAAAAGAATAAATTGTTCTGGTCAGAAGCCCTTAAAAACAAATAGTTGTGCTGAAAAATAATTCCTGGAGTGAAGTTATATATGTAAACCTGCCCTTGAGGCACTTGACTTTGGGGAGTCAGATTTCAGGAGTCTTGCTTGAAGGCTAGCATTTTTTCTTCTGGAGTTGGCATAAGATAAAAAAATAGGAGCTTTAGTCAGAAAAAGCTGCCTAAACTGTGCACTTCCTAGTATGCAGCCTTGGTTGAATTACTTAACTTAGCTCAGTCTCACTTTCTTATTTATTAAATGGGCCATAATATCTATCTTTCAGAGTTTGAAGGTTAAAGGTATCATTTCAAAATCTAAAACTGATAGATGCCCAATAAATGACAACAATTATGATTAGTTGTACATGATTATTTTGTTGTTTACAGTTGTGCACAGGGCTGGTTTAAGGGTAAACAGCATTGTTCCCTTAGTGGATTTGTATCTGTTATAGTTAAGGAATGCCATTTCTGTAGCTACCAAAATTCTTTCATGGATAGGGCTTATTAGACTGTTGGCGAGTGCACTTTTAAACTTAACTCACAAAGTTGACAACTTGAACAAAGTAATTGCCTTTGTGTCTAGGGCTGGTGTATAAGAATTGTAAGGGGGCAATTCTGCCTTGTTAAGTTTTTGATAATTAGTGTATTGACAGGTTGATTGGCAAAGTTAGTGATGTGGGTTTCCTTCTTTGTATTTGAATTAAAATGCAGTTTAATTTAAATGTCATCCAAAATAAATTCTTAAAAAGAACAACTTGCAATGATCCTATTTTGGCACATTATAATTACATCTTTCATATTACTCCTTCATTTCAATCTTCTTTCAGGTAGAAAAGTATAATTTATAAGTTTTCCTTATTATAAATGAAGATACAGTTATCACACAGAAAGAAAAAAGTTGAATTGAGGAATTAACCAACTTACATTCCAAGTAAAATTTATTTATTTCTAGTTTGTTATATAACTATCTTATTGCTCCCTTTGTTGTAGCTCTTAGAGTAATGGTGTAAATGGAAAATAAACAGTGTGTGATCAAAGGGTGTGGGGTCCTGCTTAGAGTCTTTTAACACATAAGATGTATCACCATCACATGCCATGATCTTGCAGGAAACATCAATACAATCCACTCCTGAAACATACATCTTTTACAACCCAAATCAAAGAAGGTATATGTGATAAGTCAGCTTATTCTAATGTGGTAAAGTGAAGATTTGGGAACAAGCCTCAGAATAAGATGTCTTCAGTATTGGAAAACAGGGTGTTTTTTTTTTTTTATCCTTATTCTTAAAATTTAATTCATTCAACATTGACTACCTACCTTGAACCAGGCAATATCCTAACTATGTCTGAGGTGGGGTTGTATAAAACAGAGTTGGACAGGACATGACCTTGGTTACCAATACACTTTCAGTCTAGTAAAACGTATGAGCCTTGTGTTTTAATTATTTATCTGCTATATTTCAAGTTGTGTGTTACATGTTTCTCCACATATTAGCTAATGGGATCCTTAAAACAATCCCAGTTAGCGTGATATTTGATGCCAAAGGTCACAGATCTAGTAAATGACAGCTGGAATGTGAATCCTGGCCTTCATGTTCTAAGTCCAAATGCCGTTTCCACTTTACCACAACATCCTGCCTATATTTCATATGTGAAATGTTGTAAGAGAGTGACAATGAAATATAAGAATTCAAAGGAAGTAAGCCAATCTCTAGTCAGAAGTTTTGCCCATGCTTAATGGAAGAAGGAACATTTCAACTGGGACTTGGGGATAGTCATAATTTCAGTAGATGGATATATAGTGGAACAGAGGGGAGAGAATAGGTCTGTTAACAAGGGGATATCAAAGATGACAACCAAATTTGGGGCACAGAGTCATAGAGGATAATGGTACCATTAAGCATAATGGGAGACTCAACCAGGAAAATGCTTGGCATAATTGATATTTTCCAGGACTGCTTAATTGCTAATGATCTTGTCATCCATTTAAAATATTTTATTATTCAAATATAATTCCCATCAGCTATTAAGGAGGGCACGTATTGCACGGAGCACTGGGTGTTATACGTAAACAATGAATCATGGAACACTACATCAAAAACTAATGATGTATGATGACTAACATAACATAATAAAAAAATAATAATTTCCAAACCTATATTAGTAAATCTGTACCAGAGTACCAGGGCCTAAAGCATAGAGCTGGAAAAGAGATGAGTAAGTAAACTTGAGGGAGAGAAACATTCAGATAGCTGAAGGAAGAAAACTCCAGAAGAGGGAAAAATAACTTCAAAGACTGAAATGAGAATGTGCCTAGAATATTCAAAGAGATTTAGGTGGCCAGTAAAGGAGTAAAGTGAATGAGCAGAGTAGTAGGAGATACGTTCACAGAGGTAACTGGGAGTAAAGAAGGAGGGTTCCTGGTGGGCAGATTATAAAAAGCCTTTTGGCTCTGGCTTTAACTCTGAGGATGAGTGTTTTGAGAAAAGGAATGACTTGATCTGACTAGATTTATTAGGATCACCGTGTTGAGAATAGACTGAAGGAGGGAAATGGCTGGAACCAGGAGTCTAGATAGGAGGCACTTGTGATATCCTAGACAAGAGATGATGGTGGCTTGGATATAGATATTGTCAAAGGGATTGGTGGTTAAGTGGATGAATTGTAGATTTATTTTGAAAGTAGAGCCAGCAGGAATTTCTGTCTGATTAGATGTGAGGAGTGAAAGAGAGGGACTCAAAGATAACTCCCAGTTTTGTGGCCTGAGCAACTGGGAGGATATTGCCCTTTACTAAGATGGAAAAGACTTGAGTGGAGCAGGTTTGGGTGGAGAAGGGGGAATCACAATCTTAGTTGGGGCATTTATGTCAAGTTGTGTTAGGCATATGAGTGTTGACTTCAGGGGAAAAGTCTGTGCTGGAAACACAAACATGGGAGTCATTGGCATGAAGATGGTATCTAAAGCCATGCAAATGAATGCGATCACCTAGAGAGATGTATTGATAAAGAAGAAAATTCAGTTTTGAGCCCTAGGGATCTTTATCATTTGCAAATCAGAGAAAAGACTGGCAAAGTTTAATAGAGAGAGACAAGGAAATTAAGAGGAAACAAGAGGAGTACAGTGTCCTGGAACCCAAGTGA
This sequence comes from Mirounga leonina, assembly GCF_011800145.1. Classification (NCBI taxonomy): domain Eukaryota; kingdom Metazoa; phylum Chordata; class Mammalia; order Carnivora; family Phocidae; genus Mirounga; species Mirounga leonina. Next base: position 29,815,779 of record NW_023270175.1, read on the forward strand.
AAAAAAGTTTTCTGAAGAGGAGGGAATAAGCGATTGTGTCAAATGCTGTACAAAGGCTGAATAATATGAGGACTGAGAGTTGAAACTGGATGTAGCAATGTGGATATTATTGGTGACATTGATTTAAAAAAGTTTGGATGGACTAGTAAGGATGAATTCTGATTGGAGCGAGTTTATTGGAGAGTGGGTAGAGAGCAAAAGAAGTAGGGTCAAGAAAGTTTGGTTTTTGTTTGTTGATTGGTAATATGGGAGGAAAGAGTGTGTTTGTATACTTATGTAAATATGCAGTGGAGAAGGAAAACCTGATGATACTGTAAATAAAAGGGATAATTGCTTCAATAGCGTCCTTCAGTTGGCAAGAGAAGATGGGATCTAATACTTCTGTGGAGAAAGTAGTCTTAACTGAGTAAGAATGCTTCATCCAGAGTAACCAGGATGAAGGGGGAGTAGTATATGGTACAGATGCAGGTGGGTGTGTAGATGTGGTGATGGGGGCCTGTGGAACTTTATGCCCTTGACTGCGTCAGTTGCTCCTATATAGAAGATCCAAGACGAGACCAGACTGAATGTTCTGCCTCTGTATTTATTCCTGTCTCCTGCAGAAAAAGTGGTAAGTTCTTCCAATTACCCTTTTAAATCATGACAAGGCTGAATCTGAGAAAGTAATCACTGAAAAAATGTGAAACAATATGTGGGGGGCGCCAGGGTGGCTTAGTCATTAAGCGTCTTCCTTTGGCTCAGGTCATGATCCCAGGGTTCTGGGATTGAGCCCTGCATCGGGCTCCCTGCTCTGTGGGAAGCCTGCTTCTCCCTCTCCCACTCCCCCTGCTTGTGTTCCCTCTCTCGCTGTGTCTCTGTCTGTCAAATAAATAAAATCTTTAAAAAAAAAAATACGTGGAAAAGTCTCAAAGCAAAATGTGTGTTTAACAATGTAAAACAATCATGTTAATATTAATAATAACACCAACAGTACTCAATCCTATGTAAGAATTGTTACTATTCTGGGAATTTGATATAGATAATGTTTGCTTCCTATGATTTTCCACCTATCATCCTTTTGGCAGTATAAAGTGGGATTTATATGGCTAATCTTTAATGATATACACAGAATAGGGACACTAATAAATTTGTGTCATAAAAGTTACCCATCCATTGCATAAACATTTTTTGAGGACCTACTATGTGTCAGATACTGTGCAGGTTCTCTGGATACAAAGATGAGTAAAGCTCAGTCCCTGCCCTTGAATAAATACGGTTTGGCAGAGATAGTAGGGGAGAAAGACAAGAAAGCAGGCAGTTGCAATATGGGTGGTATATACCATGATGGAGAAATAAATAGAATATAGCCCAGCACAGAGTTTGACATGGGGCTCAGTCTTGACCCTGAGATTATGACCTGAGCCAAATCCAAGAGTCAGGCGCTTAACCAACTGAGCCACCCAGGTGCTCTTGATACCAATTTATTTTTAATAGTATACAGAATCTTTGCTTCTACATAGCTATTTCTCCTTCCTCTTTTGTGCTCTTATGGTCATACAAATTACATCTTTGTACAATGCATGTCTATCAACATGGATTCATAATTATTGTTTTAAGCAATTATCTTTTAAATCATAAAAAGATAAAAAGAGTTACAAGAAAAATGTATTTATGCTGTTTTTTATTTTTATCTTTGTAGTAATCATTACTGATGCTTTTTATTACTTCAAGTGGATTTGAGTTACTGTCTAGTCTCCTTTCATTTCAAGCTAAAAAACTTCCTTTAGAATTTATTGTAGGGCATGTCTGCTGGTGATGACTTGTCTCAGTTTTTGTTTATATGAGAGTGTCCTAATTTCTCCTTCACTTTGAAGGATAGCTTTGCTGGATATAAATTTTGGGTTCACTGCTTTTATCTTTTAGCACTTTATATGCCATCCTACTGCCTTCTGATCTCCATGGTTTCTGATGAAAAAACAGCTATTAATTTATTGAGGATTGCTTGTGGAAGATGAGTTGCTTCTCTCTTATTGCTTTTATGATTCTTTTTGTTGTTGTTGTTTTGGTCAATTTGATTATGGTGTGCCTAGGTGCAGATCTCTGAGTTTATAGTACTTGGAGTTCACTGAGCTCCTTGGATGTGTAGATTAACACTTGTCCTTAAATTTAGGAAGCTTTGGCAATTATTTCCTCAAAGCTTTTTTTTTTTTTTTTAAAGATTTTATTTATTTATTTGACAGAGAGAGACATAGCGAGAGCAGGAACACAAGCAGGGGGAGTGGGAGAGGAAGAAGCAGGCTTCCCGCAGAGCAGGGAGCCCGATGTGAGACTCGATCCCAGGACGCTGGGATAATGACCTGAGCCGAAGGCAGATGCTTAACGACTGAGCCACCCAGGTGCCCTCCTCAAAGCTTTTGTATCCATTATTCATTCCCTTCTCCTGGGTCTCTCTTTATGCATATTTTGGTATGACTGATGTTAGTCTCTGTGTATTGCTCATTTTTCTTCTTTCTTTTGTTCTTCAGGTTAGATAATCTCACATTCACTGATTGTTTTGTCTTTTCAAATCTGCTCTTGAGACTTCTAGTGAATTTTTCATTTCAGTTATTATACCTGTTAACTACAGAATTACTATTTGGTACTTTTTAATAATTTCTATCTTTTTGATATAATCTCTTGTGAGACATGACTTTCATATTTTCCTTTATGTCTTTATAAATGATTTCTTTTTGTCCTTTGAACATATTTAGAATAGCTTATTAAAACTCTTTTTCTAATAAATCCAATGTCTGCTCCTCAGGGACAGTTTTTCTTGATTGATTTTTAATTTTTGTATGGGTCATACTTTATTGTTTTTTTGCCTTATAATTTTTTGTCAAAAACTAGATATTTAATATAATATAGCAACTGTGGAAATGAAATTCTGTAGCTCACGGTTTGTTGTTGTTGCTGTTTATTGTTCTTGTTCATTTGTTTGTTTAGTGACTTTTCTGAACTAATTCTGTAAAGTCTCTATTCTTAATCATGTGTGGCCATTAAAGTTTCTACTCAGATTATTTGTCAACTAATGATTGGACAGAAGTTTTCTTAAGTGGTTGGAACCAATAAGTCTTCCAGTCTTTGCCAAGGGGCTCTGTGTGTGTGTGTTGGGGTTGGCAGTTGACCACTCTGCCTTATCCTTCACTTCCTCTTTGTGTAGAGCCTCAGGGTCAGGCACAAGTGAGAGCATAGGGCCTTCTTGGGTCTTTTCAGAACATGCACACTGTCCATATGCTTAGCCACATGTATGCACTTGGCCCCCTAGATTTGAAGTCTTTATAGCTATCTGCTTCCTTAGCTTATCCTTTTAGGCTTTTTGACTAGTCTGTTTTTCACTTTAACTGTTATCCACCTCCTTAGTCTTGAATTTAAACAATTGCCTTTAATGGTTTTCTTCAAACTGTAGGGAAAGGGCTTTTCTTAGTAGATGATCTCTGAATGAGGTCAAATACAGACAGCCTTGCAAGTGGGATCTTCCAGGGAGACATCAGACACATCAAATAATGACATTCATTCAGGGATGTAGCTTTGAAAAAGCTTTAACACTGTTCTGTCCCTCCAGTGACTGCCAGACTACTGGTTTCACTGTGAATGCAAACTGTTAGTTTTCAAGGCTCCTGTGGAGCTAGAGAACTGGGTATTAGACTAGGGCAAGTTAAAACGCTACAAAGCTCACTATTCTTACCTGCATTCAACTCTTTTTCTTGATTAAATAATTCTCATATTGTTACTAGTCTTTTGTTAATGTCCAGAGTTTTGAAAGAGATGATACTTATAAATTTTTGCTAGTTTTCTCATTGCTTTAATTAAGGAGAAAATTTCTGGAGGTACTTACTCCACTATTTTCACTGTCATCACTTATCTGGATCTTGTATGACTATTAGGAGTTTTCCATTATCATAATAAAAAGGGTGGCCCTCCAGGCAGAGGAAATTTAGAATAAATGCACAGAAAAGGGACATAGAACAGCATCCTTAGGGAACCATTAATCATTTTTTATGATCTGAATGGAATTGGCTGGAAAGCTAAGCTTAAGGTGTGATTGTGAGGGGTTTTGTAGGCCTTGCTAAGAAGATTTATAGTGGTGTGCTAGAATTCCTGACCTAGTTGATTATTAAAAAGTATTAATTTTAGATTATTAGTTATTAAATTATTATTAAATATTTAATATTAATAATATATTATATATTATATAATTATATTATTTATAATATATTATATTATATTAATATTATTAAATATTATTAAATATTAGTTATTAAATTAAATAACTAAAATTAAATTTTGTAAGATATGCAATTAAACAGAATATATTAAAACCCAAGATAATATCTACTCAAAACTAATCATTTCCTAATTATTTTACTCCATTTAACTATTATCTATGCTATTGAGGTTATTTACTTCTCTTATATTTGCATGGTGGACGTATTATATATATCGTGCTGTGCTACTGTGCATTTCTTCCCAACTCTGGGTTTAGTGAATTCATGTTGTCAGTTTGAGATCAGTCATGATGTTAGTATATATCCAGTAGTTACAAATGCTACAAATCAGGGCTTTTTTTGAGAGCCAGTTGATAAACATTTACCAGCACATTACTGAGTTTATACCTTGTTTTTCCAGAACCTCTAGACATTGAAAAAATTAGAGAATAAATAAAATAATTTAATTGCACTTTGAAAGGATCATTCTAGCAAAAGTGTGGATAATAGGTTGGGGAGGACTAGATGGGAAAAAAGGGAAATCTGTTAGTATGTCAGTGAACTAGATCTTAACAGATATTAACTGGGTAATAAGCTGGTATAGAGAGGTTACATATTCATACCCAGAATGATCCAGTTTAAATAAAACATCCAAGTAGTATATGCATTAAGTTAAGAAAAGCAATACTCTAGAAGACTATAGAAGAATTTGTAATGAAGCACAGTAGTCCTATGCCCACACTACTCCTCTCCCAGTTCTGTGCCCCAGAAGAAACCACCTTGTTGACTTTCTAGTTTTAGTTCCTTCTGGTTGTTAATTCCTTCTCTCTAAGTAATTTAGTTGCACTACTATTTAGCAAATTTTTATATTATCTGTTGATTCCCTGCAATGATTGATGTGTATTTAGATCTTTTGCAACCTCCCACTTCTGTGTCTCCATCTGCCTCTGAGTATTGTTATGTCATTTGTGCTAGATATTTCTAGTGCTCACCACTATCTGTGTTTCCTCTCCTTTCAGGCACACAGAAAACCACATGGAAGATTATGCTTTCAAGCCACCTTGCAGTTTTAGGGCCATGTGATTAGTGCTGGCTAATGGGGTATGAAGAGAGGTAATATATTTTGCTTCTAGCCCCAAAGCATTCAAAGGGAAGCATGGAATTTTCATGTGACCTCCTCTTATACTGTGGCAAACTCTGAAACCTTGTGTTGATATGGAGGCATCATAAGAGGGTGGGTACTCAGGCAGTTTAGTTCTTCTGAGTAACTACATGGAGCAGGGTCTCTACTGACTTATATTAGATGTGTTGTGAGCAAGAAAAAAATCTCTTGTTAGGCCACTTTGTTTCTGAGACTAAATTTTTACTACACCATGGTCTAGTGCAGGAGTTATCAAAAAATTTTTATGTAATGAGTCAGCTAGTAAATATTTTAGGCTGGGACTCTGTTTTAGGACTCTTGCAACTGTTCGGTTCTGTCCTTGCAGTGTTAAAGGCACCACAGACAAGACATAAACAAATGGGGTGCCTATGTTCCAATAAAACTTTATTTACAAAAAAATAGACAGCAGGTCAGATGCTGACTCTGACTTAGCCTCTTCTGACCAATATATTATTATTCTAGTTTCTCTACTGGGCACCTCTTCTGCTTCAAACTGAGTATTTAAATCTCCATTTCTTGCTTTACCAACCAGAAACAGTTTCTCCTAATTCCCTATTTTGTAGAATGAAATATTGGTAATTCTCTCCTTCCTTTTTCCCTGTATCCCTCTGCACTCATTCTTACCTCTTTCTAGCACCCAGGCTTTATATGCACTATGTTCATTTGATATTGCCAAGGCTGATCACGATGGTTATAAAACTGATTATATTAGGTATTCTTTGATTTACATCTTGTTGATTGTGTAGGTAGAAAACCATAAATATTGATATTATCTTGATTATATAAATATCATTTACTGTGAGACAATAGTATGCTTAATTAAATTTCTTCCTCTATAGGCATAATGTCAGATCATCAATGCCACTCTACGGAGCATATTTCAAGCAATAGGTTCAAATAGATTCACTTTTTCTTACTTCCCCAATTGCTTTTACCATAAACTCAAGTTTTTCCAAGTCCACAATTATTTTACCCAGGTGTTTAGAACATAGAAAGTTTATGGTAAGTCATTAGTGCTGTTCATCAAATATTACAGTTCCCCTCCCTTCTAGATTATATAAATTACTTCAGGAACAGTTACATTGCAGTAACGAACAACCCTAAACATCCATGGATCACACTAATAAAAGTTTATTTCTTGCTCTTGCTGCTTGTTGACTGCATGCTGGCTACAGCTCTATTTAATATCATCTTCATTCTAGGATGCAGGCTGAATGAAGAGGTAAGGTATTACCAGTTTGTAGCAGAGGAAACGTAGAACATGAAGAATAATGCTGTGGGTTTTATAACTTCTACTAAGTTATTTCCACTTACTTTTTATTGGTCTAAGCAATCATATGACTAAGCCTGACAATTAGGGTGGGGAAGGACAACGAGAGGCATGATTTTTTCAGAGAATTGTAGCAGAAATGACAAACATCATTTCTAGGCCAGAATACTTAATTGCTGATGTGAAATACTCCATGGCTCTGCTTTCCCTCTGCCACACTTGCTGGTATGTAATCTAGATAGTCAGTGCCCTGTGGATAGGACTTTTTAGCTCACCCTTGATATTTAGAATGAGTATGAATTAAATCATTGTTATATTAAGTCACTAAGATTTTGGATTTGTTTGTTTCTCCAGCAAATACTAGTATATCCTGGTGGGTAGTTATGATTTGCTTAGACCATATGAATATCCATCCTTGAAGTGTGGAATGAAGGGATATGTACCATAATTTACAATGAATAAATAGATATTGTTGGTGCTTGAGATGGACTACTGCACCCTGAACTCCCGACCCATACAGTCCTCGAGTGGGTGGAGAATAACTGAATGTGAGAAACCAATAATAGGTTAGGAACTAGAGTTGAGAATACATACATATTCTTGAAAGGATAAGAGACAAAATTGCTTCTAGGCCAGAGTAGTGAGAGATTGCAAGAAATGTCCAAGTGATCTATCTGGGAAGATGGGCCCAAGACTGCCTTCTGTAGTTACCATGCCCTGTGTTTCTGTGCACAGTGTGTCAGAAGTAAGAGTGCTACCTAAGAGTAGCTCTCAGGCAAGAAATGTCCTCTAAAAGTCCTACCTTGTTTATTAAAGAATCAGAATAGCGGAAGGAAGTAGTTAAATGTTTCCCATGCCCCTAAGAGGGATCAGGAAGTGTCTTAAAGAGAGTTGGAATTAGAGAAGCTCTTTTGTTAGGATAGAGAGATGACAAAGAAGTGTTTTGCATGAATCAGCCACAAAGGTCCAGATGGATGATGCACATCTCAGGAGATGTCAGATGGACAGGACCCTAGGGAATATGACAGAAATCCTGAAGTGTTTGCCACATGCAAATTAGGCCCACTTATAGAAAAACCATCATTGTATTTCTTGCTCAGCTATTTGGACCAGGTGTATTATTCATATACCAACTCTACCAATAAAAGTGTCATTCGCTCACAAAATAGCTTGCATTCCAGTATGCTTTTTTGAATGTAAGAGGAAGGGATGGAGTTATAAGTAAGGTTCTGTCTTTGAATTCTGTCTTCTCTATTTTGCAGAATGGTCCTGGCATTGTATATTGCATGTGAGAACATCATTTTCCTCATGGGCAATAGAAATTGAGAATCACTGATCAAGGCCATTATTCCATTTGAGAACCAGTGTATATAAATACCTGGCTATTGACTGAAATATGGACCACGCAGGCTGACCCCCATAACCCATGATACAATAATGCTGAGTTCAGCTTAAGACAGCTTCTATATGTAGATCATCCTTTGGAGGTGATCATGCTTTTGGACTCTTGTAACGGGGGACATGAACTCATTTCAGACATCAAGTCTGGTCCTACATTAACTTATGCTCCAGGCTAAATCTTAAAAAAAAAAAAAAAAAAAGATGAGCAATGAAAGAAAGAAAGAGAAAAGAAGAAGGAAAAAAGAGAACATCCCTAAACCTCAATTTGTAGAAAACTTCAGAAATCTATTGACAGCTATTTAAAAATAAGGTTATTAGAAAGTCAAGTAGCTTAAAAAAATGTTTCTGAAAAATATCTGGGCAACTGAAAAATGGTTCTGGAAAATACTCAGTAAAATAGTAATAACAATAATTCTTTATTATTCCTTCAGTCACTTACTGTATATTTTAAACCAGATCATGTCTCCAACGACCTTGATTAGAATGAAATCCAAAGTCCTAATAAGGCTCTATATGATCTGGTCACCTATTACCTCTCTGACTTCAATGCTTATTATTCTCATGATTGCCCTGCTCCAGTCACAGTGACCAATCTGTGATTCCTGTGACCCACATGCATAAGTCCACCTCAGGGCCTTTGCATTCTTCTGTCTGGAAGGTTCTTCTCTAAGATATCAGCTGTGCATCATCATTTTCTTTAGGTCTCAATTTAGAAGCCCCTCTATTAGAAAAACCATTCCTAATTGAATGGTGAAAGCATTAAGTGGTACTTGTATTTCTGTCCAAAATATGTGATCCTTTTTATCAGTTTCATCTTAGTACAGTGCCTAGAACATATAAGCTTTCAAAAAATATTTAGTGAATGTATGCATGTTAATCTAAACTTAGTATTGCAGCCTTCAATATTAGAAAACATTGGCATGTAGAAGAAAGAATGCTGAATTCCCTATGAGGAACATTTGGAAACCAATTAATTCCTTTGTCTATAAAATGATATTATTCATGCTCTTCACTCACACAGTAGTGGTAAGGGTTATCAAATTGCCAAATGTAATACAACTGAACTTATATTAATGTTATGCTTCTTAATATTATTCCTGTTACATTCAATGGAGGCAATATGGCACAAAAATAAGGACATGGGCCTGGTTCAAATCTGGGTTCTGCTATTTCCTAGTTGGTCACGTTTCTTAACCTCTATGCATTTTAGTTTCTTCCTCTAAATAAGAATAATACTAGCATTTAATTTCCAGGGTTGTTGTGGGAAACAAGTGAATTAATATATGTAAAAGTTTTAGCATAGGGCCTGATACATAGTGTGTGTTCAGTATTGCTAACTATTACTGGTGAATATATTAGGATGTGGAAATTCGTGGCATTGAACTTCTAGGACCAAGATTTAGATCTTTACGAAAGAGAAAGCACTGGACCTTATTGAAGCTAATACATTTCTAGCATAGAATATTTAAAGTAGAAGAGATCTTAGGATCATGGAACCAAATGTCTTCTTTTTTTTAGAAGAAAACACTAGAATCCAAAGAGAGAAAATAACTTAGCATCACCCACATACTTTGTAGCAAATTTAAAGCAAGAATCCAGGTCCCAACACTCAGAAATATGCAATTGTTCCTTCATGAAGCTGCACACTAGGCTTGGTGTAGCTCTTGCAATTAGTGGTGATGCCAAGGCATCTGGGGCGCAAGGCTTAGGACACCATAATATTCTTTTTTTTTTTTTAAGATTTTATTTATTTATTTGAGAGAGAGAGAATGAGAGAGAGCACATGAGAGGGGGGAGGGTCAGAGGGAGAAGCAGACTCCCTGCCGAGCAGGGAGCCCGATGCGGGACTCGATCCCGGGACTCCAGGATCATGACCTGAGCCGAAGGCAGTCGCTTAACCAACTGAGCCACCCAGGCGCCCCTGACACCATAATATTCTTTAGACTCCCCCACAAATGCTTCCCCAAAGAAACATATGCAGGTAAGAAACAGTGACATTGCTATGCAAATTGAGCCCAGGACAAGTTCTTCAGCCTTTCTCCCCACTTCCCTCAACCAATTACTGATGCCAAACTCCACCAATATAAAAATTCTAGAATGATAACTATCTCTATCAATGTCACTAATGTGCATGGAGCAGAGATTTCAACCTAATTTCATGAGTTAATCATTTATAGAATTTTTACATTTTGTGGATCACATGAGATTTTGGAAAAATTGTCTAGAAATGTTAGTGATGCCTTCTTATGATAGGGAAATGGTGTCATAGCTGTAGTTTGATTTACATGCCATTTTCCTCTCCAAGTGATAGGAGTGAGTTTGCAGCTGAAGTAAAGCAAACATTCCAATTCAGGTATCAGGTCCTTGGAGAAAGGATATTAGAGTTTGACTCTCAGTTAATTCCAGAACATCAGTGTATCAGACATATACAATGATGTTTACAGCAGAAAGACTCCCCACCATCACTATGTGTATCTGTGGTAATTGAGTGACTAATTCCTGCTATACTGTGGAGGAAGTTGCAGCTCTGGTTCCCTGCAGAGATGAACTGTAAATTATTCAGTGGAGTAGGCTTCCAAAACATATCAACCCTGCCAATGTGGCCATTGTACATTGTGGGAGTCACTTTTCTGTGGTAAATGTCCTGGATAGATGACATGTATGGCCTTTTCAGTTCCACTATGAAGTCATATTACTTAATTATATATACATTTAGAGGTTTTTTTTTAATCCTTAGTGGCAATCATTTCTCCTTGTACTTACTTAAGGGAATAAAGCTTATTTATTACCATTTTTGACCTGGGAGCACTTGGGTGACACCTCACCCAAAATGGGAATACCAGGAAGGCTTTTCAGAAGCAATAAAAGATTATTACCTAAACAGGTCCTTTTAGGACTAGGAGGAATTAATTTCAGGAGAAAACATATTCTCAGCACATGCACGGAGGCAGAAAGAGATGAGAAAAAGATGGATTAGAAAACTGTAAAGGGTTCACTTTTTGTATGGATTTGCATGTTGAGATGGCAAGGGATGAGCTGAGGCCAGGTCCTCGAATGCTTTGAAAATTATACTAAAGAAAGTTGAATGTCCTCCTAAAAGTTTTTGAATTTATCTGGAAGGTTATGGGAAATCCTTGAAAGGTTTTGAATAGAAAAGGATCATGAATAGTCTTTTTTAAGGGATGGGCCAAGGGACAGATGTGGAAAGAGATGAAGGAGGTGGCTGTAAGTAAATTTCATACTTTTAAAATAAGGCCTTTCAAGATTAAAAAAAAATCATTCCAAAATCAAATGAATGCAAGTTTGAAATCTGTCCCCAAATAAGAACTGTAGGGATGGCATGTTCATTTAAAAAGGCTAGAGAAATTTTTATTTCTTATTTTACTTATTTTTGACACTTCTGTTTTAATATTAAGAGCCCAAAATGTTCCCATTAATTATTTTACTTTTTTCTTGTGAATACTGTGTCCTGAATGAATTTTTTGGCCTACGTTGTAGTTTCATTTGCTTTGGCTCTTTCTTGGCTAAGCCCCAGGCTATAATCATTCAGTACTAGTAGTATCCACACTTTTTCCTACCATCCTGAATGAACCTCCATGTTTCCTATCATTTAAGAATAAGAAAGGGGGAAAAAAAGAATAAGAACAAGATACAGTATGTATCGCAAAATAAAGAAAACCATTTTCCTTGTTGTTTTAGCCAAGAGGAGCCTGAGAGAGATCACAATTTTTAAATAACAGCAGTTAAGATGCTTTGTTTCTGCTAAGGCTGACCCAATGCTTTTAAATGTAAAAACAGTCTCTGAGGACATTTTCTATCAAAATAGATCAGTGAATCAATTTCTTAACATAGCCCATAATCTCACCTAACTCTTTGATATCATTTGAATAGATACTTGCAGCATTCTCCCATCGGCAGGCATTTGAATACAGGAAAAAAACCTTGGCTTCATGGAGACATTTCATTATTCAAATTAAAGGTAATTTGATAATGAGATCAAGATGTAGAGCATATCAATTTGGTTTCATCACAAAGTTATAATACAATTCTAATGTTTCAATATATTTTCATAAAAAGAAACGGTCACCAAGGACAATAGTGATGTCGCTATTTTTTTTTTTATATAATCATAGGGGATGTTAACTGAAACATTAAATCTGAGTCTTCATCTTTAGGTTAAAAATAGGATTATAGAAAATTCTCTTATATTTATGAGGATATTTAAAAAAAATCACACCTCCTTGAGTGCACTTATTCTTTACCTCTTTCAAAAATATTTATTGATCATCAGCTATGTGCTACTCATTTCCCTAGGAAATGCTGATAAAATGTGGAACAAAAGCAGACGTGGGTCTTATGGACCTTATCTTCTGTTGGCAAAATATATTAATCAAATAATCACATAAGTAAGTATATCATTCCAATCTGAGAACAATGTTATTCATGTCAAGAACATGACTAGTGGAGTATATTATGAAGGAACCTGACCTAGACTAGGGGGTAAGGTTGATCAGGGAAAGCTTCCCTGAAGAACTCTTACTTTAGCTGAGACCCAGAACATGAACAGGCCTTAATTAGGTAAAGGGCCTAGGTATGTGGGAACAGGCAGGGTAGAATGATACATGAAAGGAACTCAAATCAGGTCAGAGTGATGGAGTGTAGAGGTGAGGCTGAGAGTGCTACAAGAGGAGGCAGGAATGGGAAGGGAGCAGCACCATGTAGGGCACTAAGAATTCACTGAGAATTTATTACAATAAAGAAGAATATTAAAGGAGATTTATAATATATATTAAAAAAAGAACTCGGGCGCCTGGGTGGCTCAGTCATTGAGTGTCTGCCTTCGGCTCAGGTCATGATCCCAGGGTTCTGGGATCGAGTCCCACATCGGGCTCCCTGCCCAGCGGGAAGCCTGCTTCTCCCTCTCCCACTCCCCCTGCTTGTGTTCCCTCTCTCGCTGTCTCTCTCCCTCTGTTGAAAAATAAATAAAATCTTAAAAAAAAAAAACTCACTGGGAAGTTTGGTTTTTAAGAGTGGTGAGTCACTAATGACTTTTGAGCATGCAGTTGCCGTGCCCATGTTGGTGTTCTGAAACCATCTAGTTGCAGCAGAGAAAGTGAATTGAAGGATCTGGAGTAGAATCAGGCAGACCCGTTGGGAGGTTATTTCCATTTACCAAGGGAGAGATAGCTTAGGGTAGACTTGCAACAGTGATGACTAAGAGAAACACAGATTCAAATGGTATCAAGGAAGCAACATTGACAAATTGATAATGAATTGGAAATATATGACAGGGAAAGTGTCAATAATAAGTGAGGTTTTTGAGCAGCACTACTGAGTGCATATGATATGCATACTTTAAAGACTTCTAGACAGGATACTTCCATAAAAAAAAGAACAGGATTCATTTGGAGACAGAAGTTATAGTATAAGAAAACCAAAGTGATTCCAAACTTCTACAGAGAAGTTATAGTCCATACATCCACTCCACATATTAGAACAGAATGTGACTGTCCTGTAGATGCTGTGCATTGCCATATAAGTTGATTTTTTAGAGGTTAAAATGGTTGATTATTAGTAACCTATTTATCCATAAGACACAGTGATGGCACTACCTAAATAACTTTTGTATCTCCCTCCTTTCCTCCATCTTTCTTTCATGTTTCTTTCTTTCCTTTGTTCTTAGATTCTTTTCTTCCTTCCCTCTAGTCTTCATTCTCCACACAGAGTTTAAAATCTATCAGGATAGATACTTTAAAACAAACATTAAGAAAGACAGAAATAGGGACGCCTGGGTGGCTCAGATGGTTGAGCGTCTGCCTTCAGCTCAGGTCATGATCTCAGGGTCCTGGGATCGAGTCCCGCATCGGGCTTCCTGCTCCTTGGGAGCCTGCTTCTCCTTCTGCCTCTCTCTCTCTCTCTCTCTGTCTCTCATGAATAAATAAATAAAATCTTAAAAAAAAAAAGAAAGAGAAATATTTGATTATATCTGTGATAAGTAGCATAAGGAAAATGTACAGGGTGCTATGAGAATGATGATCAGCACATTTGGTCCCACGGGTACACAGAGAAGATAACTACCTATGTGGTGAAATAGCCCATTGCCTTTCGAACTGTGTTTCCTAAAGACAGAATGAAATGGAACATCATCTCCACAATAGACCTTAACACGGAGAAATTATTTTTTGACCCTTTATATCTTTTTATTCTTCATTTATTTACATATTAATAAAATTTATATATAATTTAAAGTTTACAACATGATGATTTGATATACATATACATAGTGAAATGATTGCTACAGTCAATCTAAAAACATACTACTTTCTCACTTAGTTGCCATTTTTTGGTGAGTGATGAGAGCACCTGAAATCTACTCTTTTAGGATATTTTGAGTTCAATACAGTATTGTTAACTATAGTCATCATGCCTGTACAGTAGCTTTCTGCATTTATTCATCCTACATAATTACAACTTTGTACCTTTTGATCAACATCTCCCCATTTCCCCCACCTCACCAGCTCCTGGTAACCACTGTTCTACTCTCTGCTTCTGAGCTTGACTTTTTATTTTTAGATTCCACATGTAAGTGAGATCGTATAGTATTTGTCTTTCTCTGTCTGCCTTATTTCATGTAGCATAATATCCTCCACGTCCATCTATGTTTTTTGCAAATGGCAGGATTTCCTTATTTTTCATGACTGAGGAATATTCCATTATGCAGAAGATGTAATATATATATGATTAATATATGCTAATATATAATATACACATACCCGATTAATACAAATATACAATTAATATATATTTTGCCAATCAGATGATAAGGTCCATAAGAAACATGTCTGTTTTTGTACAACATTGTATCAACATTTTCTAGCATAATAAGTACCACATAGCTGATGATCAATAAATGATTTTGAAAGAGGTAAAGAATAAATGCACTCAAAAAGATGTAATTTTGGGGGCGCCTGGGTGGCTCAGTTGGTTAAGCGACTGCCTTCGGCTCAGGTCATGATCCTGGAGTCCCGGGATCGAGTCCCGCATCAGGCTCCCTGCTCGGCAGGGGGTCTGCTTCTCCCTCTGCCCTCTTCCCTCTCGTGCTCTCTGTCTCTCATTCTCTCTCTCTCAAATAAATAAATAAAATCTTTAAAAAAAAAAAAAGGATGTAATTTTTTTAAAAAGAGGAATTTCCTAGAATCTCACACTATAATATTACTATTGTTCCTTTGAATACAATCCTCTGTGGGACTGGATCTTGAGGCTAGCAGCTGGCCTTAATATAGGTTATATAGTTTATGCCCCAAGGTGACTTAGGGGAAGATATTTTGTACATTTTATGCTGTATACCTGTCTCCTGGCCCAGAACATTTCTCCCCTCCAGTAACATAGTTCTCCTTGTAGGAGTGTGAAAGGAACAGAATGGTACCAGAATAATATCGTCCATCAGATGAAGGGTAAGAAAAATAAATATCAACCATAAGAGCACTACTCCTCTGTGTTGCTCATCTGCCATTTTTATTTGCAGTTCTTCATAAGTTGTACATCTATAACTTAATAGATTGTAGAGATTTAAAGGAACCTCATCAAACTTTACATTTATATAAAGGAAATCCTTTAAATGACAACTCCCTGTTATTTTTCCGTAGATGGAAATACTTTTTTCACAAAGCTACCCATTTTCTAAGAGATTAAAAATCCTATTAACTTTCCAGAAAATACACTCAGTTATTCAAAACACACTACAATATTTGACTCTGCAAGTACAGATGCCAAGGACAAAGTAGGTTGATATGGAAGCAGGAGTGAAAACAGCAATCATGTTTCTCTAGGCAACCTGATGAGATTGTTACTTGTACAGGCCATGCTGCACTAAGGACTGCATGCTTCTGGGGTTCAAAGGTCCCAATATTGCATATTTTCATTCCTATTCCTTTCAAGAGATGAAGGATTTCATGATTTTGCATTATTTTGTATTCTTCACTTATGGTCCTGCATTTGTATAGTAACCTTTAAGACAGCAAAGTGTATCCTGGTAGCTTCCAGTGGTCTTGCTGGCCAACACTGTGGCATATCCTGTGATGACACTACTCTTCTAGGGCTAGCTGCTCTGCCTCTCTCCCCTGACCATCTGATCCGGAAGGCCTGCAAGCCACAGTTTTCAAACCTCTGCCCGAGCTGAGTCAGTTAATATACACTATTATGTATATATTTAAATTCAGCTTGATGTAGAATTGCTACCAGTGATTTTATATTCTACTAATAAAAAATAATAAATAAATAATTACTAATAAATTACTAATAAATAATAATAAAATAAAAATTACTAATAAATAATAATAAATAACATTTTTCTGTTACCAACCCAATCAGAAAATCCCAGTTCAATCAGACTTTTTCAAAGCTGAACTACAAAATGTCCTCATATTCCAATTTTTAATCTCCACCTTGAGATAAATATGCAGAAATACTCTATAGGCAGCACTTAATCTGACAGTGATTTCTTTACATCAAAAATTGGTTTCTGGGCGCCTGGGTGGCTCAGTTGGTTAAGTGACTGCCTTCGGCTCAGGTCATGATCCTGGAGTCCCGGGATCGAGTCCCGCATCGGGCTCCCTGCTCAGCGGGGGGTCTGCTTCTCCCTCTGACCCTCCCCCCTCTCATGTGCTCTCTCTCTCTCATTCTCTCTCTCAAATAAATAAATAAAATCTTTTAAAAAAATTGGTTTCTAAAAATTATTTCAAAATTTTAAAAATTCACCTCAGGAAGTAAGAATGCAGTAGTCTTTGTAGATAGGCTTTGGCATAAGGAAAGGTTCTTCAAGTCATGTTTTCTCTTTAGAAGGAAAGAAGGAAGGAAATTGACATTTATTGAGCACTTACTACATAACAAGTAATATGCTGGATGTTTTCACTGGCCTTAATAAACTCATCTCATTTAAATTTCATAGCAACTCCCTGAGGTAGTTATTACACCCACTTTTACATATGAAGACAGATTTAAAGAGGTTCAGTGACTTGCCTAAGGTTGCACAGAACTCAAGTGGCAGAACTGTTTTGTTTTTTTTTTAAGCTGTGTCTGCCTGATTTTCGAACCTGTGCCCTTTCCAACACATAGGATTGTCTCCTTGTTTCTTGGACATCTTATCTTCCTGCTTCTAGATAACTTTATAGTTTAAATTTTAGCCTTCCATACACAATTTGTTTCTTTCACAGGTCATCATTATGCTTATTTTTCAATTGCTATCAACTTTCAGCAGATTAAGGCCAGATACACCAACATCAAACAATCACCTAACACATGGTTCTCTGTAGCTTCTTTTTTGTTAACATAAGAAATAACCCTATAAGCCATGTTAATTTTTTTTAAAGATTTTATTTATTTATTTGAGAGAGAGAATGAGAGACAGCACAAGAGGGAAGAGGGTCAGAGGGAGAAGCAGACCCCCGCTGAGCAGGGAGCCCGATGCGGGACTCGATCCCGGGACTCCAGGATCATGACCTGAGCCAAAGGCAGTCGCTTAACCAACTGAGCCACCCAGGCGTCCCCCATGTTAATTTTAATATAAAATCTTTATCTGTTCCTGAATTTCATAAGAACTTGTAAAGAAACTCTTAGGAGAAGTGAGTCAATGAAATTGCAGAAGATCCATTCTTATCAAGCCTATTTTTTTAAATTTTATTTTATTATGTTATGTTAGTCACCATACAATACGTCATTAGTTTTTGATGTAGTGATCCATGCTTCATTGTTTTCATATAACACCCAGTGCTCCATGCAATATGTGCCCTCCTTAATACCCATACCAGGCTAACCCATCCCTCCACACCCCCTCCCCTCTAAAACCCTCAGTTTGATTCTCAAAATCCATAGTCTCTCATGGTTCATCTCTCCCTCCAATTCCAACCCCCTTCATTTTTCCCTTCCTTCTCCTAATGTCCTCCGTGCTATTCCTTATGTTCCACAAATAAGTGAAACCATATGATAATTGACTTTCTCTGCTTGATTTATTTCACTTAGCATAATCTCCTCCAGTCCCATCCATGTTGATGTAAAAGTTGGGTATTCATCCTTTCTGATGGCTGAGTAATATTCCATTGTATGTATGGACCATATCTTCTTTATCCATTCATCTGTTGAAGGGCACCTGGGCTCTTTACACAGTTTGGCGATTGCGGACATTGCTGCTATGAACATTGGGGGTGCATATGGCCCTTCTTTTCACTACATCTGTGTCTTTGGGGTAAATACCCAGGAGTGCAATTGCTGGGTCATAGGGTGGCTCTATTTTTAATTTTTTTGAGTCACCTCCACACTGTTTTCCAAAGTGGCTGTACCAACTTGCATTCCCACCAACAGTGTAAGAGGGTTCCCCTTTCTCCACAACCTCTCCAACATTTGTTGTTTCTTGCTGTGTCAATTTTTACCATTCAAGCCTATTTTTATTTTTTATTTTTTTTTCAGTTGCTTTCTTTTTTTTTCTTTTTTTTTATTCTTATGTTAATCCCCATACATTACATCATTAGTTTTAGATGAAGTGTTCCATGATTCATTGTTTGTGCATAACACCCAGTGCTCCATGCAGAATGTGCCCTCCTCAATACCCACTACCAGGCTAACCCATCCTCCCACCCCCTTCCCCTCTAGAACCCTGTTTTTCAGAGTCCATCGTCTCTCATGGTTCGTCTACCCCTCCGATTTCCCCCGCTTCATTCTTCCTCTCCCGCTACCTTCTTCTTTTTTTTTCTTAACATATATTGCATTATTTGTTTCAGAGGTACAGATCTGAGATTCAACAGTCTTGCACAATTCACAGCACTTACCAGAGCACATACACTCCCCAGTGTCTATCACCCAGTCACCCCATCCCTCCCACCCCACCCCCCACTCCAGCAACCCTCAGTTTGTTTCCTGCAATTAAGAATTCCTCATATCAGTGAGATCATATGATACATGTCTTTCTCTGTTTGACTTATTTCACTCAACATAATACCCTCCAGTTCCATCCACGTCGTTGCAAATGGCAAGATCTCATTCCTTTTGATGGCTGCATAATATTCCATTGTATATATATACCACCTCTTCTTTATCCATTCATCTGTCGATGGACATCTTGGCTCTTTCCACAGTTTGGCTATTGTGGACATTGCTGCTATAAACATTGGGGTGTACGTACCCCTTCGGATCCCTACTTTTGTATCTTTGGGGTAAATACCCAGTAGTGCAATTGCTGGATCATATGGTAGCTCTATTTTCAACTTTTTGAGGAACCTCCATACAGTTTTCCAGAGTGGCTGCACCAGCTTGCATTCCGCCTATTTTTATTTTTTTAAAATTTTTTATTATGTTATGTTAATCACCATACATTACATCATTATTTTTTGATGTAGTGTTCCATGATTCATTGTTTGCGTATAACACCCAGTCCTCCATGCAGAACGTGCCCTCTTTAATACCCATCACCAGGCTAACCCATTCCCCCACCCCCCATTCAAGCCTATTTTTAAATAGCTAGGACAGGCAACATGAAATCAAAAAAGCACAGAAACATAAATTCTTGGAAGTGAAGGCATTTTGGAGATCACTTACAAGGAGGGGAATACGTTTCACCTTGCATGTTGACTCTGATGGTCTGGTAGCAGCTGCCTGGGTTGCTGAGTTGGGATTATGAGGCTTCATCCAGGATCAGGAAAAGGGGTGCCATGATCCATTATGAGTATCTGTCATGACTAAAAGATGAACTAGTGGAAGCATGTTTTCTCCAAATATACCTTTCTTCAACTTCTTTAAATCCCCCTTAATTTCAAGATACATAAACTGAGACCCAAAGAGAAGTGATTTAATGAAGATTCTATAGTCAGGTGGTAGCAGTGTCAGAACTAAAACCCAGGTCTCCTGCATTGTAGCATGATGCTCTTTCCACTTGACTACCCTTTGTCTAGTCAGACACTTCCCTACTTTGAACATAAATCAAGAATATTAGGTTATCTCTTTGACATTTTGAATGGGTTTACTACCAATGAGATCCCCAAATTCATTACAGTCTTCTTTAGGGGATAGCTTGGGGGAATGCTTAGAGAAATTCTTTAGAGAAATAGTTAAGGTTTATTTCTTCAACTACAATATTGGATATCTATTGTTAACTTAAGAATAAGTTAAGAATGAATATATTTTGGGGGGATTGAGAGACAGCGTCTCATTTAGGTGATGGGATTCAGTGTGCATGTATTTCCAGGTTAATATCTCTCTTAGGATTGTCGGGTATATGACCTCATTGCTATCCGAGCCCTAAATTGTAATGGCATCTTCTCATAGATTCAGAAAATTTGAAAGGATTTGTATCTCAGAACTGTGAGTTTCTTTGCCCTTTTGCCTTTTTGATGGTATTCATTCCATTCCTGCCTCTGTGACTGTGTCAGGTCACACCTGTAATGGCTGTGATACCCTCCTAGCCTGCTGCATTACGCTCCTTCCCTCCTCCACAGACTTCCTAGATACACATAAAGAAACATTGATTTCATCTATAGCTCAGATTGGGCATATAAATTCCTGTTATATCTACCATTTCTTTATAGTGAAAAAGGGTTATATTGATTTTGAGTTATATTGTGCTTGATTTTTGTGCAATTGTTTATGCAGTTTGAGCTGAATTCAGCTAATCTGAGCTGTCAAGTTCACTACAATATACTTCTGCCTCTAGAGAAGCTCCTTTCCACAAAGTTTCTTTTTCTCTTGCTGGAAAATTCTCCATTAAATGTATTATTTTGGTGCTGATGAATTAAAGGCTCACTCTACTGCACTTCAAACCATTGCTTCCCTAAATCTAGTCAGAAATAATGGTTTAGATATTTTTCTTACCTATTTAGAAGTGTTAACACCTTCTCACAGCTTTATTGTCTCTTCTGATTCCTCAAAATAGAATCACTAGTTGGTTGACAATCATGTTGCCTAGGACTTGTTACAGAAAACACATACAATACCATCTTTCTTCTTTTCCATCTACATTCTCTGCAAATTTATTATCTTACAGTTGTGGAGTTCAGAAGTACAAAGTGGGTTTCAATTGGGCTAAAATCAAAATGTCAGCAGGGCTATATTCCTTTCTGGAAGGTTTCTCAGGAAGAATCTGTTTTCTTGCTTTTTCCAGCTTATGGACACTTCCCACATTCCTTGACTTGTGGCCCTCTTTCACAAAGCTAGCAATGGCTGGTGGAGTCTTTGTTATGATGCCATCTCTCTGGTTCTAACTCTTCTGCCTTCTTTGTCCCCATTTAAGGATCCTTGCAATTATATCAATCCCACCTGGATAATTCAGGATAATCTACCTGCCATTGTTCTATCTACTGTAGTCACTAATAGGGGGTTAGGATAACACACCTATGAAGTCATATGTCTGTTTTCCCAACATAGAAAAAAATATGTTGCAGAGAGTACCTGGGTTCATAATAGATGTGGGAATTCAAGAAATCTACTTAACTATATACATATGGAAACAGACTTGACTACACATTTAATTTTAAGTTGAGAGAAAGAAATTTTCTCAGATGAAACACATATATCATCTGTCTTAGAATTGCCATTAAGTAATATCATTCAGAGCTTGGCAAAAACACATTCCAATGACATTGGCAAAATCACTTTCCACCTACTTGCTTTAGGCATGTCACTGTGCTGGTGAACACATTAAATGTGATTAATCTCTTTGGAGATGGAAGTTGGAATCACTTATCAGCAAGGCCTGAATGAACAAAAAATTTTGAACAAAACATTACCCTATGAATACATCCTATTAAAAAGAGAAATTGCATTTGACCTTTATCTGTAAATGCTGTACAATTTAACTTCCTTTGACCAACTTATTGTGTATTTTGTTTCCCCAAATATATTATGATAGAGACAATTTCTGAGTTTACATTGTAATTTGTTAGACTTAATACCTCTATGATAGGGTAAATACCTGCCTCTTTGCTTTTGTTTTTCATCTCCTCTGTATAATCAAAGGAACCTTACCTTGATCGTAGTGATGCTATCACATATGTATGTATTGTCCCAACTTATCAAATTTTACATGTTAAATGTGTGTGGTTACTTTTCATATATCAATTATACCTTAATAAAGGTGAACATTTTTTTTAATTTACAAAAGAAACCTAGACCTTAAGGTTGGCTCCATAGATGACAGAAAACTTTCCCATGATGGCAATGGCAAAGCAAGCATTCATTCAATGATTATTGAATGCTTGCTTAACTGATCAATTTATTTAAAATTTATATTGGCTATGAATTACAGTTGGTTGTCAATTATCAATAACTGCCAAGAACTATTAAGGAAGGGGGGATGAGAGGGAAAACAGACACAATTTCTGTTTATTACTTTGTGAGGCTCACAGTCCTCAGAGAAAGAGATCCTAGAAATTTCTTTGGTGATCATTCTTAATGACTGAAATGAGCAGAGTTGGTAAAGCATTTTGGCCCATTTACTAAAAGCCAGTCCAAAAAAAAAGAAAAGAAAGAAAAGAAACCACGTTGAACATGCTCATGCTTATTTTGTTAATAAGCATAGCCAAACCATATTTGACCAACTAGATTATATATCAAACCAGTCCCATCTATCTGGCTATGGAAGTTGTTGTCTTAGCTTTTTATACAAGAAAAAGAATATTTCTAAAATATGCTAATGGATTGGTGGAACAAACGTATGGCATTACAGGAGAAATGTAAGTCATCTTGTGTTTCTAAACTACATAAAGAGAAAAGGTAAAATGCTGCTAGTTATCTGAATATGACTCCAGAACTTTCACACGGTGTCTACCTTATACCTTGGGGGCTATTTTCAGAAATTGAATGCCCTATGACTCTGAAGGGCAAAGTGAAGCCTTCATTTTATTCAGGCAAAGTTATTTTAGGCTCTTGTTGCCATAGCAAGCTTACATGACTTTGCTCAGTCACCATTTCTGAAAAAATCAATTTAGCCGTGAATGAGGTCGGCCCATGCCCATCCCTTGCCAATTGCACCCTATTTCAGTCTACTCAGCATATGTTAGAGTCTTACCTTGTGACCAATGTGATATCAAAGTAATTGGCTAAAAATTAGAAAATTCCATTGATAGGCACTCATTTACCAGTTTCACTGATTTATTTTTTGCAAATTCATTTAGTTCTGTAGGATAGATGGCTTGATCTGCTTTGATCAAGGTGGATTTTGATTCAGGTGGATCTACTCCTATAATGTCATTATTGCTATTCACAGTTAATAAAACTAATTTTAACGATAACTGAATAATATTGATTAAATCTGTGTACTTTCTAAACTGAAGTCAGGTATGTATGAAGGGTCACCAACTACTTAACTCTCACAGACACTTTAGTCATCTTTTCTGAGGCCTTTTGATGAGACATATGCAGTGTATTCCTAGGTAATCCTTTCTAATCTTGTGAGGGAATTTTATCTACTAGTTCTACATTTTCTATTTTTTAAGGATACTTCATTTATATTGAAAAACTGTATTTTCCCCCAGCTTTATTGAGGCATGATTGACAAATGAAAGTTTTATAGATTTAAGGTGAACAATGTGATGTTTTGATATATATATACACATTGTGAAATGATCACTGCAGTCAAGCTAATTAACCTATACATCACCTCAAGTAGTTAGCATTTTTTGGTATGTGGTGAGAACACTCGAGATCTATTCTTGTAGCAAATTTTAGGCATACAACACTATAGTCACCATGCTGTATGTTAGATCTCTAGAACTTACTCATCTTATAACTGAAAGTTTGTACCCTTTGACCAACATCTCTCCATAACACCCATCCCCTAGGCCCTGGTAACCACCCTTCTACTCTTTGTTACTATGAGTTCAGCTCTTAGGTTCCACATGTAATTGAGATTGTGAAGTATTCATCTTTCTCTGTCTGGCTTATTTACTTAAAGTCCTTCAGGTTCATCCATGTTGTTGCAAAAGAAAATATTTCCTTCTTCTTTAAGGCTGAATATTCCATTATATATATTTTAATTATATATTTATATTTTCAGATTATATATGTAATTTTCTTTTCATCTTTCAGTGGACACTTGGATAGTTTCTATGTTTGGCTATTGTAAATAATGCTGCAGTCTACATGGGAGTACAGATCTCTCTCCAAGATACTGATTTCATTTCCTTTGAATATATGCTTTGAAGTGGGATTGCTAGATCATATGGTAGTTCTATTTTTAATTTTTTGAGGAACCTCATACTGTTTTCCATTCTGGCTGCACCAGTTTACATTCCCACCAACAGTGTACAAGGGTTCCCTTTTCTCCACATCCTTGCCAACACTTATTCTCTGACTTGTTGATAGTAGCTATTCTAACAGGTTTGAGGTGATATCTCATTGTGGTTTAGATTTGCATTTTCCTGATGATTAGTGATGTTGAGCACCTTTTCATGTACCTGTTGGCCATTTGGATGTCTTCTTTGGAGGAATGTCTATTCAGGTCCTTTGCCCATTTTTTTTTTTAAGATTTTATTTATTTATTTGATAGAGAGAGACACAGCGAGAGAGGGAACACAAACAGGGGGAGTGGGAGAGGGAGAAGCAGGCTTTCTGCCGAGTAGGGAGCCCGATGTTGGGCCCGATCCCAGGACCCTGGGATCATGACCTGAGCCGAAGGCAGACGCTTAACAACTGAGCCACCCAGGTGCCCCTCCTTTGCCCATTTTTAATTAGATTTTTATTATTGCTATTGAGTTGTATAAGTTCCTTATATATTTTGGATATTAACCTATTATTGTATATATATTTTACATATATTTTCTTCCATTCCATAGGGAGCCTTTTCATTTTGTTGATCATTTCTTTTGCTGTGCAGAAGCATTTTAGTTTTATGCAGTCCCACTGGTTTATTTTTGCTTTTGTTACCTGTGCTTTTGGTATCATATCAAGAAAATCATTGCCAAGACCAATGTCACAGAGATTTTCTCCTATATTTTCTTCTAGGAGTTTTATGGTTTCAGGTTTTTACGTTTTCTTTAGTACCTTTTTTTCAAGAAAGGGGAACACTGGATTCATAGTACCACTAGTTCTAACAAGTTACTTATAGTCATCAGGTGTTTGCCTTTCCCTTTGAAATTGCTTCCTTCAGCCCTCTGTTCAGTCCTAATTGAGGAAGAGAGTGATCTCAGGCCTGTAGGCAGTGGTAGGCCTGTAAATGTTTAACAAGTGGTTCTCTGAAAAAACATAAAGGCCAAATGTTAAGGGTTGAATTGTATCCCCCCCAAAATTTGTATACTAAAGTTCTAACCCTAAGTACCTCAAAATGTGACCTAATTTCCAGTTACATTACAGATATAATTATTATACAGATGTAATATATTATATAATTTTAAATCATTACAGACATGTGATGATATGATATGATATACTGGACTAGGTTGGGCCCTTAATCCAATATGGTGACCTTATAAAAAGAATGCCATGTGTAGAGAAAGAGACATCAAGGGAAGATAATGTGAAGAAACACAGGGAGAAGACATCCATCTATAAGCCAAGGAGATGACTGGAACAGATCTTTCTCTCACAACTTTCAGAAGGAACCAACTCTACTAGTCTTGATTTTAGACTTCTAGCCTACAGAGCTGTGAGAAAATCAGTTTCTGTTGATTAAACCATCTAGTTTTTGATAATTGTTACAGCAGCCCAGGCAAACTAATACACCTGATTTATAGCATTTTCCTAATTCCATGGATCAAATACTCCCACTATGGCTATTTTCAGCCTACCGACATACTGTCATCAAACACAAAATTAAGAAGAGACACATACAATCAACTCTCTCAAGCAGGTCTGTGCCAGCACCAGACACCACTGCCTGTGAGTCAGCAGATCACATCCAATCTGGGATGCCTGTAAAAGCAGAGAACACATGATCCTGGGGTAAACAGAAGTGGCCCACTAAAAAATAATGTTTCTATTCTTATTCATGTTCCACTCTCCAAAATCTCATGGCATTACATAAAGAAAAATGTGATTTGAAAAATAAGAACAAGAGTAGAAGGAGGAGGTGGAAGAGGAGGAGAGGACATCTAGAAGCAACTAGACTATTTACTATCCTTTCCTTTACAGAAAATTTTTCTATTCCTGGAAGTAAAGAATAGTAAGAAGCAGAGAAGCACTTGGTCAAGTTAATTCCATTTTGGAGAAAGCTAGTAGGAGGAATTTTGACAGGATTTATGCCATTGACAAAGCAATGCGGCTATCAGGAACACAATTGGTGTTCTATATACAAGAATGAACTTAAGTCTAGGCACTGTTGACCTACCTCTTCATCCATTGACTCGGTTTAAGCTAGTGGAAATTATATGGTTAGAAATATAAATTGTCTCACCTGTTCTTTTTTTATTATTATGTTCAGTTAGCCACTATATAGTACATGATTAGTTTTTGATGTAGTGTTCAGTGATTCATTAGTTAAGTATAACACCCAGTGCTCATCACAGCATGTGCCCTCCTCAATATCAATCACCCTGTTACCCCCTCCCCCCACCCACCTCCCCTCTGAAACCCCCAGATTGTTTCTCGGGGTCCATGGTCTCTCGTGGTTCATCTCCCTCTCTGATTTCTCCCCCTTTGGATTTCCCTCTTCCCCTATGGTTCTATCTTTTGACATCAATCTCTGCAAGGGAACTTGAACTGGAAAAAGGCAGAAGTTCCTTCTTTTAGTTCCCTGTGTAAATTGACCTGTAATCAGTGTAATTCCAGTAGCCTGCTAATTAAATTGTTCTTTCTACCACTACCATTGTCCACAAGGGCTGTGAAAGCAAAATAAGAATGCAGAAATCTATTGATACTGTTATTATCAATATTATTGATATTTTAGCTTTACTATTATTATTTTCATTGTGGATTAAGTGTGCATCAAAAATACAAGGCTCTTCCTGCATAAAAATAATTAAAACTTCTCTATATAAAAGCATATATAAAATAAAAGGTAAATAACCAGAAAAAAAGGGATGCATATATCATATAAGAATTGACTATATATAAAGATTTTTTTAGGAAACAATAAGGAAAATATAAATGTCTCAATAGGAAAATGGTCAAAGATTTGGTTAGGTAACTCCTAAAATAAAATATATATATGGTCAATTAATTTAAGAAAGATGTTCTAATTTTACTGGTGTCAATTGGATTAATTATTGACACATTACTTGATATATTTTTTTCCTCATTGCATTTGACAGTAACGAAAAGAGAAACATTTCCATACATTCAGTAAAATGGTAAAGTAGAGCTTATAATAAAACCTACTTTTTAGGATTGTTGGGAGGATCAGTTAAAGTAATGCATGTGAAGTGCTTAAAACAGGGTCTGGCGCATGGTAAAAGCTCAATAAATGTTAGCTCTGATGACATTACCTATTAACATGAAGAAAGTATTCAAGGAAATGGCCTGGTAATGGGGCAGGATGAGATAACCCTGAGGACTCTGAGAGAGAAGCTGTCTGCATGGCACTGACCTTGGCATGGCCCAGCAAGAAAACATACAGAAGCATTTCAGAGGAGACAACACCAAGGAGAGAGTAGGGTGAATCTAAGGCCATGAGTGTGCCCCATGAATTAAAATTGGGGATGGAAAGAGTGGGCAGAAATAATGCTACTGACTTGTGCAGACCAGAGTGAAACTTTGAAGAGATTTTCCTCCTAGGAACAATCTCTGTGATCTTCAGGTCGACTTGTTCTCAGAAGTAGCATCATATTTCTTCTGAGGATTTAAATTCTCATGCCGGCCTGTCACATGCTCACACCTTGGCAAAAAGGCAATGAACTTGACATGTGCCATTCCCTGTGTAGAGACTTGCTGCAGGGCATACCTTTCCCTGAAATAGCCTGTAATGTGTGTTTTGTTTTTGTTAATGTTTCTGTTAAGTTACTTTAAAACAGTTAAAATTCCAGAACAAAAGCATAACTTTGGAAGCTATAAATGAAGTCTGAGACTTTTATAGCCAATTCCTATGCTGAATTTCTGAATAAAGTTGTAAGGCATAAAAATGTATTTTATTCCACTGTAGTATAATTTAAGCTTGATTACAAAAGTACATATGGTTATCTTTAAATTCAGTATATGTGTTTCAAGTTTATAGAATGAAATTTGCAGGTTTCATAGATTTGAAAAAAGTCACACATCTGGATGGATGATATATAATTGTGACAAAATTGTTCTTCTCTTTAATCCCTAGAGCGAAGAACATGATTTGTTCCAGCAGGGATTTTTGCAGAGATTTTGTCTTCCTTTCTTTATATTAAAAGCAATTGTGTATTGATTTCCAAGCACATCTTGACATGTTAACATCTTGTTTTATTTTTTCTTTAGTTATTTAAGGTCACTGATTTTGAGTAAATCTGAAAAAAAAAAAAAACATTGGAAGTAGAAGACTTCACAATAGCAGAATCTTGAATTAGCTGGGAGTAGTTTTCATTTCTAACATTGGCAGCCATATTCATTGAATCACGTTTATTCCATTGACTTTTCAATGAATGATTTTCTTTCTGGTAGCTAAAAGAATGGCAAAGTGCACCAGTGGTTGATTAAAATGAAAAATACCTATTAACGAACATTAGTGACTTGTATCCATCAACAAGTTACCAATAGAGGACAATGAGAGTAAGAATGTAGCCTTTTAGAATAATTGACATTTTGGCAGCTGACAATATTCAAGCAGTGAGCCATTATTGGAAGCAACTTCCAGGAAAAGTTTGACATTTAAAATAAAAATTGGTAGTATATAAATATTTAAAAGATCTTTTGGGGAATTAGAACATCTGGGAAATTTGCTTGAGATAGGGAGATCTAATTTTTGCTGAGAATTATTATGTTCCAGTCACTGTGCTGGCCTTAGCACATACTTTATTTCATTTATTCCTAACAATATTTATATGAGGCAGGTGCTATTATTACCTCCAGCTTAGAGATGAGGAAACTGAGAAGATAATATGCTCAGGGTCATATGTTAGTAATGAAAGATCTGTGGTTGTCTGGCTCCAAAGATCAGTCCATCAATCTTTAGGATTTATTAATCATATTTAATTCCTTTCCAGTAATTAATCATTTGCCCTGGGTTGATTTTGAACCTGACAAATGAAATTTGTCAGAGGAATACAGTAAATGATGATAGAATAATAATAGCTATCACTTAATGAGCATTTACATGTTCCAGGTGATATGCTGTACTCTTTTTTTTTTTTCTGCCTACCACGCAGACTTTTTAATCTGTTTTATTGAGATGTAATTCACATACCATACAATTTACCCATTTGACGTGTACAAGTCAGTGTTTTTTTCATATAGTCACAGAGTTGTACAACTATCACCACGGTCTATTGTAGAACATTTTCAACATCTCAAAAAGAAGCCCTATATTCTTTTTGTTTTTAAAGATTTTATTAATTTATTTGATAGCGCAGGAGCAGTGGGAGTGGCAAGCAGAGGGAGAGGGAGAAGCGGACTCTCCACTGAGCAGGGAGCCCAATGCGGGGCTCGATCCCAGGACCCTGGGATCATGACCTGAGCCAAAGGCAGATGCTTAATGACTGAGCTACCCAGGTACCCTGAAACCCTATATTCTTTAGCTATCATTCCCCAACAGCTTTTGCCCTCAGCCATAAGCAACTATTAATCTGCTTTGTCTGTGTAGATTTCCCTGTTCTGAGCATTTCGTATGAATAGAATGATATACTATGTGGTCTTTTGTGACTGACTTCTTTCACTTAGCATAATGTTTTCAGAGTTCATCTATGTTGTAGTATGGATTAGTACTTCATTCCTTTTGATGGCCAAATTTTGTTTATCCATTCATCAGTTGATGGGCATTTGGGTTGTTTCCACCTTTGAGGATTATGAATATTGCTGCTATGAACATTCATGTATAATTTTTTGTGTGGACATATTTTCATTATCTTGGGAATATACCTATAGGTAGAATTGGGGGGTCATAGGGTAACTCTGTTTCACTTTTTGACAAATTGCCAAACTTTTCCAAAGCATCTGTACCATTTTATATTTCCACTAATAATGGATGAGGGTTCTGATTTCTCCACATCCTCACCAATACTTATGATTATCTGACTTTTTTAATTCTAGCCATCCTAGTGGGTATGAAGTAGTACTCTTGGTGGTTTTGATTTGCTTGACTAATGATGTCAAGCATCTTTAATGTGCTTGTTAGCCATTTGTATATCTTCCTTGGAGAAATGTCTATTCAGATCCTTTGCCCATTTTTAATTGGGTTATTTATCTTTGTTGTTGACTTGCAAGGGTTCTTTATGTATTTTGGATAAAAATTTCTTATCAGACATATTTGCAAATATTTCCTCTCATTCTGTGGGTTATTGTGGTTATATTCACTATGTGAATCATTTCATTTGATCTTTATAACAGCCTTATGAGATATTATTCCCCACTGTTTTTGAAAATCAGAAAACAGGTTCAGAGTGGTTAGGTACTTAACCTAACTCACAAGGCTAATATGGGATGATTCCAGGATTTGAGCCCCAATTTTTATTGAGGTTCAATTAAAGCTCTCCATCCTCTTGCCTTGATGCTCATATACAATGTATGTATTTGATGAAAGAAATTGAATCTTAGGATTGCATCGCCCTGTCTATGCTTTACTCCTAGACATTCCAGTAGATAAACACTGAAAAGAAAAATACTTTGGCAATACTTCTCAATAATTACTTGGGGACAGCACTAATTCCCAGCAGAAAGGGGTAGCCACAAAGCTCCTGAGGCAGGTTGAATTGATATTCTGAGCCTGGATTTATAAGCATGGGGAAATGTTCTTTTTTTTTTTAAATATTTTATTTATTTACTTGGAAGAGAGAAAGAGCGAGAGCACAGAGGGAGAGGGAGAAGCAGGCTCCCCACCGAGCAGGGAGCCCAATGTGGGGCTTGATCCCAGGACCCTGGGATCATGACCCGAGCCGAAGGCAGACGCTTAACCGACTGAGCCACCCAGGTGCCCCGGAAATGTTCTTTTAAAAGACAATGACAAAGAGAAACCTTTTCATGTGAGCCAGATGCAGCCATGATTTTGATTAAATGTTTGCTGGTAACCAAACTTAGGTGGGAACATCTGCCCACTGATGGGCTCCCTGGAGTTTTAGCAGGTGAATTTATGTAGGAAATACAACTCCAAGTACTTCTTAAAGAGAGATGTTAGGGGGAAAATGTTCACTTTCTTTTCTTCCATTTCTTTTCCACCTCCCATTTAGGAGGCCTCAGTAAGTGCATTCCTGTATTGGAATAATACGACTTTTCCATGGCCTCTTTTCTTCCCCTGTTTTAGGTTTGCAGGTGCCCAATGTTGGTACCTACATCTGGGCCACATGTGTGCAGGCATCTTGGGTTGGCCAAAAATAGTGCACAGCTCCATATGCCTATAATAGCAACCTTCTGACATTAGAATATGATGCTATATTTCATACACACCCACACTCCTGAGCGCACACACTCCTCTCCTTTCAAATCTACCCTTTTAGATGTCCTTACTAGTCTATCTTTGGAAGGCTGCATCATCATACAGGATACATGATATTTTGAGGAAACATGTTCCTATTGGTGTTTCTGGATTCTTCTGGGTTCTAGGTCAATCTCAAGCAATCCCCAGTCAGGAGGGCTTTACTTACCTCCCAGACGGCCATGCAGTCACAAGGTTTATCTTGTCTCATCACTTATACTTAAGTCACTACCCTGCATATTATCCATCATTACCTAGATTTTTATCCACGTAACTGTTCTACACACGACAGTACACTACTCTCTCTCCATCTTCATAATCCCTTCTTTTCTGCCCTCTGTAACTGATAGTTGATTGTTAAGAAACTCTCCAGTAGCTTCAGTTTTTTCTCTCAATGTTCATCTGTGTTTTATAACTGGAATGTGGTTGTGCCTTGAGGAAATCACTTCCCCTACAGTGCTCATAGGCAAACATTAGTTTTCCTCATATACCCCAGGGAGTAGAGGTGGAGTAGCTGGTTGCTTTGCTCCTCATTATCACTTCTAAGCCATTTCTGCTCCATTCTCCTTTGAAATCCAGAGCTCATTTGTAGTTCACATTATTAGACAATATCATGTGCTATCTCTCCTTATTCCTTTCCCTTCATTCAATAGATACTTCAGTTCATGAGTCCCTTTTTCCTCTCCACTTTTATCACTGCCATCATTTTATCAGCTTCAACATCTGCCATCAATGTGGATATTCATCCAACATTTTTGTCCTTGCAAATCTTTCTTGTCCTCATGTCCAATGACATTTTTCTTCCATCATACTTAAGCCACTCATTTTAATGCTCATGATGTAGACATTGCCATTCTAAAAAATTGTACCAATTCTGAAATCTTGATTTTAAAGCATACATCTCTTGAGCTACAACTGGTTGTTCTTTCTGCCCAAAATACCCCCTTCACATGCATGTATGTACACACACACACACACATGCACACACACATACACATAACTCCAGCAATTCTTTAACTTTGAATTTCAGTTTATGAACTCTACTAATTTTCACCCTTCTCATTCCTCATTTCCTCATTCTTTACCAATACAAAGTTCACATTCCATCATCATTATCACTTAGTTTCATAAACCTTCATCTCCCACCTACTATACCATTCTACTACAAGACTGAGCTGACTCATATCACCTTAAATTCTTGACCACAGATCTCAAATCAGCAATCCTTCCATATTGTGTGCCCATTTCTATTTTTTTTCCAAATGAATATTCAACACCTTATCCTCTCCTCAGTTCCTAAACACCCCACACTAACTCCTGTCATTTTATGACCTTGCCTCATCCTTCACTGAGGAAAATGAAGAATCAAGAGAGAATTCCCTTAAATCTTTCCCACCAAATCCACCATTTTACTTGCATTGGTAATCATACCACAATCACTTCCTTCTTTTCTTTACAGTATATAAACATCACCTATTCTCATGTAAGGCCAACCCTTCTACTTTTACTATGTATCCCATCTACTAGTGCTCTCAACACTCCACTTGCTTTCTCAATGTTTTTTCTTCTACAGTTATCCCCTTGATCTTTTGTATTATCAATTTTATTGAATTATTCACATCAGCATACAGATGTGCCCTAGAATCTACCCTCTGAACTGGAGGGTATTTGTTGAGTGAAATAAGTCAAACAGAGAAAGACATGTATCATATGATCTCACTGATATGAGGAATTCTTAATCGCAGGAAACAAACTGAGGGTTGCTGGAGTGGGGAGTGGGGTGGGAGGGATGGGGTGACTGGGTGATAGACACTGGGGAGGGTATGTGCTCTGGTAAGCGCTGTGAATTGTGCAAGACTGTTGAATCTCAGATCTGTACCTCTGAAACAAATAATGCAATATATGTTAAGAAAAAAAAAAGAAGAAGAAGAAGAAGGTAGCGGGAGGGGAAGAATGAAGTGGGGGAAATCGGAGGGGTAGACGAACCATGAGAGATGATGGACTCTGAAAAACAAACTGAGGGTTCTAGAGGGGATGGGGGTGGGAGGATGGGTTAGCCTGGTGGTGGGTATTGAGGAGGGCACATTCTGCATGGAGCACTGGGTGTTATGCCCAAATAATGAATCATGGAACACTTCATCTAAAACTAATGATGTAATGTATGGGGATTAACATAAGAATAAAAAAAATAATAGAAAAAAATATATATATTCTCTTGATACCAAATCCCTGTCTAGCTATAGTCCCATTTTCTCCTCTCCTTGGCACCAAATCTTGCAAAAGAAATTACCTATTCACCACCCACTTCTTCATCTCACATTATCTCCTTAATACACACAATTGGGGTTTATATTTAAATATTTTCCACTCCTTTAATCTCCTTTTTAAAAAGTTACCAATTACCTCCATATTAGTAAGTTCAATAGTCTTCTGTCTGTCCCCATCTTACCTATGAAAAGTATTTAACAAAGTTGACCGTTTTTTCCTTCTTGAAACATGATCTGCCCTTTGATTTTGTAATTCTCAGTTTACCTGTTCCCCCCCCCCCCGCCATGTTTTCAATTCTTTCGGTTATATACCCAGGAGTGGAAATCCTGGGTGATATGGCAAGTCTATGTTTAACTTGTTGAGGAACTGCCAAACTGTTTTCCAGAGGCTGCACCATTTTATGTTCCCACCATGAGTGTATGAGGGTTTTTCTTCACCTCCTTGCCAATACTTGTTATTTTCTGTTTATCTATTTATTTTTATTGGGGTATAATTTATATACAACATTATATTACTTTCAGATACTGATTCAACATCTGTATACATTGCAAAATGGTCAACACAATAAGTCTAGTTACTGTCACCTTACAAAGTTAATACAGTATTATTTATATTCTCCATACCATACATTATATCCCCATGACTTACTTATCTTATAACTGAAAGTTTGTACTTCTTAACCCATTTTGCCTTCCCCTCACATCCCACCTCCCCTCTGGCAACAAACTAATATGTTCTCTGTATCTATGAGTCTAGGTTTTGTTTTGTTTGTTTTGTTTTTAGATTCCACATATAAGTGAAAATATTCACTGTCATTCTCTGTCTGGCTTATTTCACTTAGCAGGATACCCTCAATGTTCATCCATGTTGTTGCAAATAGTAAGATTTTTTTTTTTAATCACTGAGTAGTATTCCATTGTTTATATATACCACATCTTTTTTATCCATTCATCTCTCAGTGGACACTTAGGTTGTTTCCATATCTTGGCTATTGTAAATAATGCTGCAGTGAACATAAGGACGCATATATCTTTTTGAATTAGTGTTTTATGGCAACAAAACAAGTCTTAATAAACTCAAGAAGACTGAAATCATATCAAGCATCTTTTCCTACCACAATGGTAAAATACTACAAATAAATTACAAGAAGAACACTGAAAAACTACAAATATGTAGAGATTAAAAAACATGTTATTGAACAACAATTGGTCATAGAAGAAATCAAAGGAAAAATAAAAGCAATCTACAGATTCCATGCAATCCCTATCAAAATTCCAGTGGCATTTTTTTTTTTTTATAGAACTAGGACAAATAATTCTAAAATTTGTATGGAACACAAAAGATACCCCAAATAGCCAAAACAATCTTGAGAAAGAGGAACAAAGCCAGGGGTATGCTCCCTGATTCCAAATTTACTACAAACCTATAGTAATCAAAACCATACAGTATTGACAAAAACAGACATATAATCAATGGAACAGAATAAAGAGCCTAGAAATAAACCCATGCATGTATGGTCAACTAATTTACAACAAGGAGACAAGAGTAGGCAATGGGAAAAGACAGTCTCTTCAATAAATGGTATTGGGAAAACCGGACAGCTACATGCAAAAGAATAAAATTAGACCACTGTCTTACATCATGTATAAAAATTAACTAAAAATGGATTAAAGACTTGAATGAAAGACCCAAAACTATAAAACTCCTAGAAGAAAACATAGAGGGTAAGCTCCTTGACATTAGCCTTAGCCATGTTTTCTTGGATCTGACTCCAAAGGCAAGGGAAACAAAAGCAAAAATAAACAAACGGGACTACTACCGCTGCTACTGCACAGCTAAGGAAACCATCAACAAAACAAAAAGGCAACTTACTAAACTGGAGAAGATATTTGCAAATCATACATCCAACTAGAGGTTAACGTGTGATCTATCCTGGAAAATATTCCATGTGCACTTGAGAAGAATGTGTATTCTATTGCTTTTGGATGGAATGTTTTGTATATATCTATTAAATCCATCTGGTCTAATGTGTTGTTTAAGGTTGATGTTTTCTTATTGATTTTCTGTCTGAATGATGTATCCACTGATGTAAGGAGGATGTAAAAACCCCTATTTAAAAAAAAAAATTTATTATGTTAGTCACCATACAATACATCATTAGTTTTTGATGTGGTGATCCACGATCCATTGTTTTCGTATAACACCCAGTGCTCCATGCAGTACTTGCCCTCCTTAATACCCATCACCGGGCTAACCAATCCCCCCTCCCCCCTCCCCTCTAACACCCTGTTTGTTTCTCAGAGTCCATAGTCTCTCATGGTTCATCTCTCCCTCCAATTTCGCCCCCCCTCATTTTTCCCTTCCTTCTCCTAGTGTCCTCCATGCGATTCCTTATGTTCCACAAATAAGTGAAACTGTATGATAATTGACTTTCTCTGCTTGACTTACTTCACTTAGCATAATCTCCTCCAGTCCCATCCATGTTGATGTAAAAGTTGGTATTCATCCTTTCTGATGGCTGAGTAATATTCCATTGTATATATGGACCACATCTTCTTTATCCATTCAGCTGCTAAAGGGCATCTCGGCTCTTTCCACAGTTTGGCTATTGCGGACATTGCTGCTATGAACATTGGGGTGCATAGGGCCCTTCTTTTCACTACATCTGTGTCTTTGGGGTAAATACCCAGGAGTGCAATTGCTGGGTCATAGGGTAGCTCTATTTTTAAATTTTTGAGGCACCTCCACATTGCTTTCCAAAGTGGCTGTACCAACTTGCATTCCCCTTTCTCCACAACCTCTCCAACATTTGTTGTTTCTTTTGCTGTCCATTTTGGCCATTCTAACTGGTGTAAGGTGGTATCTCAATGTGGTTTTGATTTGGATTTCCCTGATGGCTAATGATGATGAACATTTTTTCATGTGTCTTTTAGCCATTTGTATGTCTTCTTCAGAGAAGTGTCTTTTCATCTCTTCTGCCCACTTTCTGACTTGATTATTTGTTTTTTGGGTGTTGAGTTTGAGAAGATCTTTATAGATCTTGGATACCAGCCCTTTATCTGTAGTGTCATTTGCAAATATCTTCTCCCATTCTGTGGGTTGCCTCTTTGTTTTGTTGACTGTTTCCTTTGCTGTGCAGAAGCTTTTTATCTTGATGAAGTCCCAAAGTTCATTTTTGCTTTTGTTTCATTAGTTTTTGGAGATGTATCTTGAAAGAAATTGCTGTGGGAGATGTCCAAGAGGTTACTGCCTATGTTCTCCTCTAGGATTTGGATGGATTCCTGTCTCACATTGAGGTCTTTCATCCACTTTGGGTTTATCTTTGTGAATGGTGTTAGAGAATGGTCGAGTTTCATTCTTCTGCATGTGGCTGTCCAGTTTTCCCAGCACCATTTATTGAAGAGACTTTTTTCCATTGCATGTTTTTTCCTGCTTTGTCAAAGATTATTTGACCATAGAGTTGAGGTCCATATCTGGATTCTCTATTCTGTTCCATTGGTCTATATGTCTGTTTTTGTGCCAGTACCATGCTGTCTTGGTGATCACAGCTTTGTAATATAGCTGAAATCGGGCAACGTGATGCCCCCAGCTTTGTTTTTCTTTTTCAACATTTCCTTGGCGATTCAGAGTCTTTTCTGATTCCATACAAATTTCCGGATTGTTTGTTCCAGCACTTTGAAAAATGTCATTGGAATTTTGATCGGGATGGCATTGAAGGTATAGATTGCTCTGGGTAGCATAGACATTTTAACAATGTTTATTCTTCTGATCCATGAGCATGGAATATTTTTCCATCTTTTTGTGTCTTCTTCAATTTCTTTCATGAGTGTTCTGTAGTTCCTAGAGTATAGATCCTTTGCCTCTTTGGTTAGGTTTATTCCGAGGTATCTTATGTCTTTGGTGCTATTGTAAATGGAATCATTTCTCTAATTTCTCTTTCTACAGTTGCGTTGTTAGTGTATAAGAAAGCCACTGATTTCTGTGCATTGATTTTGTATCCTGCCACATTACTGAATTGCTGGATGAGTTCTAGTAATTTGGGGGTGGAGTCTTTTGGGTTTTCCACATAAAGTATCATGTTGTCTGCGAAAAGAGAGAGTTTGACTTCTTCTTTGCCAATTTGAATACCTTTTATTTCTTTTTGTTGTCTGAATGCTGTTGCTAGAACTTCTAGCACTATGTTGAACAATAGTGGTGAGAGTGGGCATCTTGACATGTTCCTGATCTTAAGGTAAAGGTTCTCAGCTTTTCCCCATTGAGGATGATATTTGCTGTGGGTTTTTCATAGATGGATTTTATGAACTTGAGGAATGTTCCCTCTATCCCTATACTCTGAAGAGTTTTAATCAGGAAAGGATGTTGTATTTTGTTGAATGCTTTTTCTGCATCAATTGAGAGGACCATATGGTTCTTCTCCCTCCTCTTATTAATGTGTTCTATCATATTGATTGATTTCCAAATGTTGAACCACCCTTGCATCCCAGGGATAAATCCCACTTGGTCGTGGTGGATGATCCTTTTAATGTATTGTTGGATCCTATTAGCTAGGATTTTGTTGAGGATTTTGGAATCCACATTTATCAGGGATATCGGTCTGAAATTCTCCTTTTTGATAGGGTCTTTGCCTGGTTTGGGGATTAAGGTAATGCTGGCCTCATAGAATGAGTTTGGAAGTTTTCCTTCTGTTTCTGTTTTTTGAAACAGCTCCAGTAGAATAGGTATTATTTCTTCTTTGAATGTTTGGTAGAATTCCCCAAGGAATCCATCAGGCCCTGGACTCTTGTTTTTTGGGAGGTTTTTGATCACTGCTTCAATCTTGTTACTGGTTATTGGCCTATTCAGGTTGTCAATTTCTTCCTGGTTCAGTCTTGGCAGCTTATAGGTTTCCAGGAAGGCCTCTATTTCATCCAGATTGCTCAGTTTATTGGTATATAGTTGTTGATAATAATTTCTAATAATTGTTTCTATTTCCTTGGTGTTAGTCATGATCTCTCCCCTTTCGTTCATAATTTTATTAATTTGGGTCCTTTCTCTTTTCTTTTGGATAAGTCTGGCCAGTGGTTTATCAATCTTATTGATTCTTTCAAAGAACCAACTTCTAGTTTCGTTGATCTGATCTACTGTGTTTCTGGTTTCTAATTCATTGATTTCTGCTCTAATTTTAATTATTTCTCTTCTAATGCGTGGCTTAGGCATCATTTGTTGCTTTTTCTCTAGTTCTTTAAGGTGTAGAGTTAGTTGGTGAATTTGGGATTTTTCTATTTTTTTGAGGGAGGATTGGATAGCTATGTATTTCCCCCTTAGGGACCACCTTTGCAGTATCCCGTATGTTTTGGACGGATGTGTTTTCATTCTCATTGATTTCCATGAATTGTTTAAGTTCTTCTTTGATTTCCTGGTTGACCCAAACATTCTTGAGCAGAGTGGTCTTTAGCTTCCAAGTGTTTGAATTTCTGCCAATTTTTTTCTTGTGATTGAGTTCCAGTTTTAGAGCATTGTGGTCTGAGAATATGCAGGGAATAATCTCAGTCTTTTGGTATCAGTTGAGACCTGATTTGTGACCCAGTACATGGTCTGTTCTGGAGAAAGTTCCATGTGTGCTCGAGAAGAATGAGTATTCTGTTGTTTTAGGGTGGAATGTTCTGTAAATATCTATGAGGTCCATCTGGTCCAATGTATCATTCAAAGCTCTTGTTTCCTTGTTGATTTTCTGCTTAGATGATCTGTCCATTGCTGAGAGTGGAGTACTGAGGTCTCCTACAATTAACGTATTGTTATCAGTATGACTCTTTATTTTGGTTAACAGTTGGCTTACGTAGATGGCTGCTTCCATGTTGTGGGCATAGATATTTACAATTGTTAGATCTTCTTGTTGGATAGACCCTTTAAGAATGATATAGTGTCCTTCTGTGTCTCTTATTACAGACTTTAGTCTAAAATCTAATTTGTCTGTTATAAGAATTGCTACCCCAGCTTTCTTTTGAGGTCTGCTGGCATGGAAGATGGATCTCCATCCCTTCACTTTCAGTCTGGATGTATCTTTAGGTTCAAAATGAGTCTCTTGTAGGCAGCATATGGATGAGTCCTGTCTTTTTATCCAATCTTCAACCCTGTACCATTTTATGGGAGCATTTAGGCCATTCACGTTGAGAGTGATTATTGAAAGATACAAATTGTCATCATGTTGCCTGTGAAGACGTTGTTTTTATAGATTGTCTCTGTAAATTTCTGTTGTACATCACTCTTGGGGTATTTCTCCTTTTATAGAACCTCCCTTCATATTTCTTGCAGGGCCGGCTTAGTGGTCACATAGTCTTTCAGTTTCTGCCGGTCGTGGAAGCTCTGCATCTCTCCATCCATTCTAAATGACAGCCTTGCCGGATAAAGTATTCTTGGCTGCATGTTCTTCTCATTTAGTACCCTGAATATGTCTTGCCAGGCCTTTCTGGCTTGCCAGGTCTCTGTGGATAGGTCTGACGTTATTCTGATGTTCCTCCCTCTGTACGTAAGGAATCTCTTCCCCCTAACTGCCCTTAAGATGGTTTCCTTGGTTCTAAGATTTGCAAGTTTTACTATTCCATGCTGTGGTGTTGGCCTGTTTTCCTTGATTTTGGGAGGGGTCCTCTCTGCCTCTAGGACGTGAATGTTTGTTTCAGTCCCCAGGTTAGGGAAATTCTCAGCTATCATTTGCTCAAATACATCTTCTAGTCCTCTCTCTCTCTCCACTCCCTCCGGGATTCCAGTTATTCTGACATTGGAACGCTTCATGGTGTCACTTATTTCTCTGATTCTATTTTCATAGATTCTGAGTTGTTTTTCCCTGGCCTCTTCTTTTCCCTTTTTATCTATTATATTGTCTTCCAGGTTGCTTATTCGTTCTTCTGCCTCAGTTACCCTAGCTGTTAGATTATCTAGATTGGATTGGATCTCATTGATAGCATTTTTAAGTTCTGCCAATTCAGCTTTCATTTCTGCCCTTAGAGACTCTATGCTGCCATTAATTGATTTCTCCATTCTAGCCATTGTCTTCACAATTGCAAGCCTGAATTCCAGCTCCGACATCTTGGTTATATCTGCATCCATTTGTAAATCTGCAGCATAAGTCATAATCTCTGAGTCTTTTCTATTTTGGGGGCTCCTCCTCCTAGTCATTCTGTTGATGGGTGTTTGAGGGAATATATAAGAGTCCAAATTATTGACCAGAACCCAAGCAAGGTGCACCTGTTTTCTTGGGACCTTAGGGTTGCTGGCCTCTTGTTTTCCCAGCCTGTCTTTTGTGGGAGGGGCCTGCCACACTGTTACTCAGGCGACCCTGTTTGGGCGGAGTTGCCCTGCGCCCCTGTGGTGGGGGATGGGCTCAGTGGGAATCAGTTTTGGGGGCTTTTGTTCTCTGGCGGCTTTCCGCATCTCTTCCACGAATCAGAATAGAAGAGACCGTTTCCAATCCTCTGCCTCAGAGCAGAGAGACCGCAGTCTGTTCTTCAGTGAGCTCTCCAGGCCACACTGTCTCCGTTTCTGTCCACGCTGCTATAAACTGCAGCGTCCTGGGTTGTGTGCCCCTCTGCAGCGCTCCCAGTGCTGCCTCCAGGTCGGGCACATCTCTGCCCTTTGTGCTTCTAAAACCGCCAGCCGCCCCCAGATCTCATGCACGACCCCGCTGCTCTGGGTTTCCACCCCGGGGGCTGCCCTAAAGTCCTTTCCACGCTGCTACTGGTCTGCGAATCTGTGCCCCATCCCCAGTGCGCAAGGCTGTCGCTCACCAGCGGTGTAGAATCCCCACAGCCAGGCCAAAAACCCCTACTATTATTGTATTGCTATCAATTTCTCCTTTAAGTCTGTTAATATTTACTTTATATATTTTGGTTGCGTACATATATATTTATAAATTTTTTGTCTTCTTGTTGGATTGACCCTTTATCATTATGTAGTACCCCCCTTTGTCTTTTATCACAGTCTTTATTTTTTAAGTCTCTTTTTTAGCATATGTGGATAGCTACACCATCTTTCTTTTCATTCTGTTGTGCATTGAACATCTTTTTCCATTCCTTCACTTTCAGTCTGCATGTGTCCTTACTTCTGAAATGAGTTTTTTTTGTAGGTAGTATATAGATGTGTCTTGTTTTTTAAATCCATTCAGTCACTCTATGTTTTTTGACTGGAGAATTCAGTGTTCTTCTTGTAATTTATTTGTAATATTTTACCATTGTGGTAAGAAAAGATGCTTGATATGATTTCAATCTTCTTGAGTTTATTAAGACTTTTTTGTAGGTAGTATATAGATGTGTCTTGTTTTATAAATCCATTCAGTCACTCTATGTCTTTTGACTGGAGAATTTAGCTCCAGGCTAAGTAAAAAGGCCTTTTTCAAAGGAGACTGGGATATTATCAGTCTGCTGTCTCTGCAGTGCCCTGGATATCATGGCCTGCGAAGAACTATCTTTCCAATTGTTACAGTCTCATGCCGCTCCTGAACACCAGTTCTTTTGGCCACAGGGCCAGTCAAGGGGTGTCCTCTGTGTGGATTGTGTGCACCTACTGCTTTAGCATGGCAGCTGGAGAATGTTGTAGGTAGGGAATGCTCACTGGCTTCAGAAAGGCAATGGGACAGTGTCTCGACTCTCCCTGCCCATGGGCTTCAGTAATGCACTGGGAGAGTGACTTGTCTATGGACATGTGCCAGCTTTAGTCTGAGAGCAGGAGAATGCCATGACTAGTCTTTCTTGCTAGCCCCAGCTAGGGAGTAGGGGAGTGTCACAACAACCTACACTCACAGACTTTTGTTTTCATGTGTTTGTTGACTATTTGCATATCTTCATTGGCAAAATGTCTATTCAAGTTGTTTATCTAATTTTTAATTGGGTAATTTGTATTTTTGTTGTAAGAGTTCTTTTGTACTCTGCATAACTGACCTTTATCAAATATATGATTTGCAAATATTTTTCTGTTTTTCTCTGGCGTGCCTTTTCACTTTATTGATAGTATTTTTTGCAGGAGAAAAGATTTCTAAAATTTTTATGTAGTCCAATTTACTCTTTCTTTCTTGCTTGTGCTTTTGGTGTCATATCTAAGAAACCATTGCTTAACCAACTTCTATATGTTTCTAATCTCCATAACTGACCAAAAGAGCTCAGACACATTCATTTGGCAGGAAAAATTTGTGACCACTTACCATGTGGTAGGCCCTACCCTAATCCTGGAGATTGTGATGAAGAGGATAGTGGAGACAGATTGCTAGCTGATCTCTCACATTCAAGTTCTCCTCTTTTTGCAGTAAGTGTGGCTATGTGAGTTTTTGGCAATGAAAAATGAGTAGGAGTAATGCATGCCCCTTTTGAACCTGGCCCATAAATATTTCCATATAACCCTCCTCCGTGTTCTTTTCTGCTTCTCCAATTAGAATGGAGATGGCCTCAGGAATCTCAGCAGAGCTGGCAATAAGTGCTATTTTGCCACTTACCTCAGTAGAGTTGTGATGAGTTTTAAATATGGATATGAATATTTAGCATAATTCCTACATAGAGTTAATGGTCAATAAATGTTAGTTTCTATAATTATTACAGTCTTTGGATGCCACAGTAATCAGCTGGGATGGGGAAAATATAAGAAACCCTACATAATTCAGCAGATAGTGCAGTTAGGTCTGCTCTCCTATAGACTGTCAGCCTTGCTGATGCTAGCAGTCTTTTCTCTTACACAGTTTCTCTGTTGATGAACCAGGATAATTCTAAGCCACCTTAAATAATATTTAAAGAACCATAATTTGGGAAATACTAATCTAGTGAAAAGCAGCTTAAACTAAAAACAATATGAGGAGCTTCTTATAATGGTTATGAGAATTCTAAATTGTACTAGAACATCTTTCATTTACACAGCACTATTTTATACCAGAGCCCCACCACTTTCTCATTCCTTACTTATCTATATCTGATAAGAAAGCCCAGGTACTCTCTCCTATGGGGTCAGTAGGAGGTTCAGACCATGCAAGCCCTGACCTATGTGTGGGAACACTCACTCCAGCAACATTCCCTTGCCACCATAAAAACCAAGCCACTCTCTTTTTTCTGCTCTCTCAAGCCATTCTTGAACCTGTTTGAGAGCCTGCCCTGCTCTCTCCAGAAAGAAGATAGACAGCGGGGGGAGAGAGACTCTGTCCGCTGCTACTGGCAAAATCGGAGCAGCAGAGCACAAAATCGGAACATTTAGAAGTCTGCTCCGCTGAGGGACGTCGCTCCAGTGGCAAAGTGGGGGGTGGAACACTCACTGGGACAGTGTGGTCTCAGGACCCTCGGGGTCACAGAAAGACCGGAGGTGCCTGAGTGTGGCAGACCTCCCAGGTATCAGAGCGGGGAAGCCGGCTGCAGAGACAGAGCCGAGGAGTGGGCTCTCAGCTCGGGGTTGACATAAACTGTGATCCACGGCACAGTTGGGCCACTGCTCTTCCATCAAGGACCCAACAAGTGGCAGATCTGGGGAGACTCCCCTTCCTCCCTGGGGAGGAGTGGCGCGGGAGTACACCGCAGGAATCTGCCAGGTTTGGAGACTCCACAAACGGGGTTGTGTGCCAGAGATAGAAATGCTCAGTCACAGGCCAGGTGAGCATGGAGTGCGGCCAGAGACTGGGAAGACAGTGATTGACTGCTTTTCTCTGGGGGCGCACTGAGGAGTGGGGCCCCGAGTTCTTGGCTCCTCCGGGGTGGAGATTGGGAGGCCACCATTTTCACTCTCATCCTCCAAAACTGTACGGAAAGCTTGCAGGGAACAAAAGCTACTCAGAGCAAACCTGAGCAGATTACTTAGCCTGGCCCCCGGCAAGGGTGTGGCAATTCCGCCTCCAGCAAAGACATTTGGGAACCACAGCAACAGGCCCCTCCCCAAGAAGATCAGCAAGAACAGCCAGTGAA
Source organism: Mirounga leonina (assembly GCF_011800145.1). NCBI lineage: Eukaryota > Metazoa > Chordata > Mammalia > Carnivora > Phocidae > Mirounga > Mirounga leonina. The sequence continues at coordinate 29,860,504 of NW_023270175.1, forward strand.
GACCAAGTTTACTGATCAATGAGAACGACAGAACTCCAGCGCTAAGGGGAATACAGCATATAGAATTCATGGCTTTCTTTCCCCTGATTCTTTAGACTTCCAAAGTTAATTTTAAAAATTTTTTTTTCTTTTTCTTTTTTTGTGAATTTTTCTTTTTCCCTTTTTCAACCAACATCTTATCAATCCCCTTTTTAAAAATCTTTTTTATTTTTCATTTTTAAAGTCATATTCTATCCCTTCATAGTAGTTAACCTTATTTTTGGTATATATGTATAAGTTGTTCTCTCTAAAATTTTGGGATACAGTTTCTTCTAACAGACCAAAAGAAACCCTAAATCTCTAGTGTATGGCTTTGTTTTAGCCACCTGCCTGATCACATTCTCTCCCCCCCTTTTTGTTAAATTCCTCTTCTTTCTTTTTTCAACCAACTTCTTATCTTATTGATTCCTTTTATAAAATCTTTTATAATTTTCATTGTTATAGTCATATTCCATCCCTTCATCGTATTTACCCTTATTTTTGTACATATATAAGTTTTTCTCTCTTTAAAATTTTGGGAAGCAGTTTCTTCTAACAGATGAAAATACGCCCAAAATCTAGTGTGTGGCACTGATCTATGCACCAGCCTGATCATATTTGAACATATTCTGTTTTTTTTTTTTTCTTTTTTCTTTCTTTCCCTTTCTTTTCCCCTGGTTTCAGGTCTCTTCTGATTTGTTTAGTATATATTTTTCTGGGGATGTTGTTACCCTGTTAGCATTTTGTTCTCTCATTCATCTATTCTCCTCTGGACAAAATGACAAGACGGAAAAACTCACCTCAAAAAAAAAAAAAGAACAAGAGGCAGTACCGACTGCCAGTGACCTAATCATTATGGACATTATTAAGATGTCGGAACTAGAGTTCAGAATGATGATTTTAAAGATACTAGCTGGGCTTGAAAAAAGCATGGAATATATTAGAGAAACACTTTCTGGAGAAATAAAAGAACTAAAAATCTAACCAAGTTGAAATCAAAAAGGCTATTAATGAGGTGCAATTAAAAATGGAGGCTCTAATTGCTAGCATAAATGAGGCAGAAGAGAGAATCAGTGATATAGAAGACCAAGTGATGGAGAATAAAGAAGCTGAGAAAAAGAGAGATAACTACTGGACCACAAGGGCAGAATTTGAGAGATAAGTCATACCATAAGATGACACAATATTAGAATAATTGGGATCCCAGGAGAAGAAGAAAGAGACAGAGGGGCAGAAGGTATATTGGAGCAAATTATAGCAGAGAACTTCCCTAATTTGGGGAAGGAAACAGGCATCAAAATCCAGGAGGCATAAAGAACCACCCTCAAAATCAATAAAAATAGGTCAACACCCCAACATCTAATAATAAAACTTACGACTCTCAGAGACAAAGAGAAAATCCTGAAACCAGCTTGGGAGAAGAGATCTGTAACCTACAATGGTAGACACATTATATTGGCAACAGATCTAACCAAAGAGACCTGGCAGGCCAGAAACGACTGGCATGATATATTCAGAACACTAAATGAGAAAAATATGCAGCCAAGAATACTCTATCCAGCTAGGCTGTCATTGAAAATTGAAGGAGAGAGAAAAAGCTTCCAGGACAAACAAAAACTAAAGGAATTTGCAAACACAAAACCAACCCTACAAGAAATCTTGAAAGGGGTCCTCTAAGCAAAGAGAGAGCCTCAAAGTAACATAGACCAGAAAGGAACACAGACAATATACAGTAACAGTAACCTTACAGGCGGTACACTGGCACTAAATTCATAGCTTTCAATAGTTACCCTGAATGTAAATGGACTAAGTGCCCCAATCAAAGGACACAGATTGGATTAAAAAACAAGACCCATCGATATGCTGTCTGCAAGAGACTCATTTTAGAGCCAAAGACACATCCAGATTGAAAGTGAGGGGGTAGAAAACCATTTACCATGCTAATGGACACCAAAAGAAAGCTGGGGTGGCAATCCTTATATCAGACTAATTAGATTTTAAACCAAAGACTATAATAAGAGATGAGGAAGGACACTATATCCTACTTAAAGGGTCTATCCAACACGAAGTTCTAACACTTGTAAATATCTATGCCCCTAACATGGGAGCAACCAATTATATAAGGCAATTAATAACAAAATCAAAGAAACACATCAACAACTGTACAATCATAGTAGGGGAATTTAACACCACCCCTCACTGAAATGGACAGATCATCTAAGCAAAAGATCAACAAGGAAATAAAGGCTTTAAATGACACACTGAACCACATGGACTTCACAGATATATTCAGAACATTCCATCCCAAAGCAACAGAATACACATTCCTCTCTAGTGCACATGGAATTCTCCAGAATAGATCACATCCTGGGTCACAAATCAGGTCTCAACCAGTACCAAAAGATTGGAATCATTCCCTGCATATTTTCAGACCACAATGTTTTGAAACAGGAACTCAATCACAAGGATAAAGTTGGAAAGAACTCAATTACATGGAGGCTAAAGAGTGCCCTGTTAAAGAAACAATGGGTCAACTAGGGAATTAAAGAAGAATTAAATTCATGGAAACAAATGAAAATGAAAATACAACTGTTCAAAATCTTTGGGATGCAGCAAAGGTGGTCCTAAGAGGAAAGTACATAGGAATACAAGCCTTCCTCAAGAAACAAGAAAGGTCTCAAATACACAACTTAACCCCACGCCTAAAGGACCTGGAGAAAGAACAGCAAATAAAGCCTAAACCCAGCAGGAGAAGAGAAATAACAAAGATCAGAGCAGAAATCAATGAAATAGAAACCAAAAGAACAGTATAACAGATCAATGAAACTAGGAGTTGGCATTGCTGCTATGAACATTGGGGTGCATATGGCCCTTCCTTTCACTACATCTGTGTCTTTGGAGTAAATACCCAGTAGTGCAATTGCTGGGTCATAGGGTAGCTCTATTTCATTTTTTGAGGAACCTCCACACTGTTTTCCAAAGAGATGCCCTTCAACAGATGAATGGATAAAGAAGATGTGGTCCATATATACGATGGAGTATTACTCAGCCATCAGAAAGGATGAATACCAACTTTTACATCAACATGGATGGGACTGGAGGAGATGATGCTAAGTGAAATAAATCAAGCAGAGAAAGTCAATTATCATATGGTTTCACTTATTTGTGGAACATAAGGAATAGCATGGAGGACATTAGGAGAAGGAAGGGAAAAATGAAGGGGGGGAATCGGAGGGGGAGACAAACCATGAGAGACTATGGACCCCAAGAAATAAACTGAGGGTTTTAGAGGGGAGGGGGTGGGGGGATGGGTTAGCCTGGTGATGTGTATTAAGGAGGGCACATATTGCATGGAGCACTGGGTGGTACATGCAAACAATGAATCATGCAACACTACATCAAAAACTAATGATGTACTGTATGGTGACTAACATAACATAATAAAATTAAATTAAAAAAAAAAAACTAGGAGCTTGTTCTTTGAAAGAATTAATAAGATTGATAAACCCTTGGTTTAGACTTATCAAAAAGAAAAGAGAAAGGACCCAAATAAATAAAAACATGAATGAAAGAGGAGAGATCACAACCAACACCAAAGAAATACAATTATAACAGCAACTATATGCCAGCAAATTAGACAATCTGGAAGAAATGGATGCATTCCTTGAGACGTATAAACTACCAAAACTGAACCAGGAAGAAATAGAAAACCGGAACAGACCCATAACCACTAAGGAATTTGAAGCAGTAATTAAAAATCTCCAAACAAACAAGAGCCCAGGGCCAGATGGCCTTCCAGGGGAATGCTACCAAACATTTTAAGAAGAATTAATACCTAGTTTACTGAAACTGTTCCAAAAAATCGAAATGGAAGGAAAACTTCCAAACTCATTTTATGTTGCCGGCATTATCTTGATCCCAAATCCAGACAAGGACCCCATCAAAAAGGAGAATTACAGACCAATATCCTTGATGAATATGGATGCAAAAATTCTCACCAAAATACTAGCCAATAGGGTCCAGCAGTACATTGAAAGTGTTATTCATGACCAAGTGGGATTTATTCCTGGGCTGCAAGGTTGGTTCAACATCTGCAAATGAATCCATGTGATACATTAATAAAAGAAAGAACAAGAACCATATGATCCTCTCAATAGATGCAGAAAAAGCATTTGACAAAGTACAGCATTCTTTCTTGATTCAAACTCTTCAGAGTGTAGGGATAGAGGGCACATACCTCAATATCATAAAAGCCATCTATGAAAAACCCACAGCAAATATCATTCTCAATGGGGAAAAACTGAGAGCTTTCCCCCCTAAGGTCAGGAGCATGGCAGGGATGTCCACTATCACCACTGCTATTCAACATAGTACAAGAAGTCCTAGCCTCAGCAATCAGACAACAAAAAGAAATAAAAGGCACCCGAATCCCAAAGAAGAAGTCAAATTCTCACTCTTTGCAGATAATATGATACTTTATGTGGAAAACCCAAAAGACTCCACCCCAAAACTGCTAGAACTCATACAGGATTTCAGTAAAGTGGCAGGATGTAAAATCAATGCACAGAAATCAGTGGCATCCCTATACACCAACAACAAGACAGAAGAATGAGACATGAAGGAGTCAATCCCATTTACAACTGCACCCAAAACCATAAGATACCTAGGAATAAATCCAACCAAAGAGGCAAAGAATCTGTACTCAGAAAACTATAAAATACTCATGAAAGAAATTGAGGAAGACACAAAGAAATGGAAAAATGTTCCATGCTCATGGATTGGAAGAACAAATATTGTGAAGATGTCAATGCTACCTAGAGCAATCTACACATTCAGTGCAATCCCTATCAAACTACTATCCACTTTTTTCAAAGAAATGGAACAAATAATCCTAAAATTTGTATGGAACCAGAAAAGACCCCAAATAGCCAGACGAATGTTGAAAAAGAAAAGCAAAGCTGGTGGCATCACAATTCCGGACTTCAAGCTCTATTACAAAGCTGTCATCATCAAGACGGTATGGTACTAGCACAAAAACAGACACATAGATCAATGGAACAGAATAGAGAGCCCAGAAATGGACCCTCAACTCTATGGTCAACTGATCTTCGACAAAGCAGGAAAGAATGTCCAATGGAACAAAGACAGTCTCTTCAACAAATGGTGTTGGGAAAATTGGACAGCCACATGCAGAAGAATGAAACTGGACCATTTCCTTACACCACACACAAAAATAGACTCAATATGGATGAAAGACCTCAATGTGAGACAGGAGTCCATCAAAATCCTAAAGGAGAACACAGGCAGCAACCTCTTCGACCTCAGCCGAAGCAACCTCTTCCTAGAAACATTGCCAAAGGCAACGGAAGCAAGGGCAAAAATGAACTATTAGGACTTCATCAAGATAAGAAGCTTTTGCACAGCAAAAGAAACAAGTCAACAAAACCAGAAGACAACTGACAGAATGGGAGAAGATATTTACAAATGACATATCAGATAAAGGGCTAGTATCCAAAATCTATAAAGAACTTATCAAACTCAACACCCAAAGAGCAAAGAATCCAATCAAGAAATGGGCAGAAGACATGAACAGACATTTTTCCAAAGAAGACATCCAAATGGCCATCAGACACATGAAAAATTGCTCAACATCGCTCGGCATCAGGGAAATCCAAATCAAAACCTCCATGAGATACCACCTCACACCAGTCAGAATGGCTAAAATTAACAAGTCAGGAAATGACAGATGTTGGCGGGGATGTGGAGAAAGGGGAACCCTCCTACACTGTTGGTGGGAATGCAAGCTGGTGCAGCCACTCTGGACAACAGTATGGAGGTTCCTCAAAAAGTTGAAAATAGAGCTACCATATGACCCAGGAATTGCACTACTGGGTATTTCCCCCAAAGATACAAATGTAGGGATCCAAAGGGGTATGTGCACCCCAGTGTTTATAGCAGCATTGTCCACAATAGCCAAACTATGGAAAGAGCCAAGATGTCCTTTGGCAGATGAGTGGATAAAGAAGATGTCGTATATATATATAATGGATATTATGCAGCCATCAAAAGGAATGAAATCTTGACATTTGCAATGACGTGGATGGAACTGGAGGGTATTATGCTGAGCGAAATAAGTCAATCAGAGAAAGACATGTATCATATGACCTCCCTGATATGAGGAATTCTTAATCTCAGGAAACAAACGGAGGGTTGCTGGAGTGGTGGGGGGTGGGAGGGATGGGGTGATAGACATTGGGGAGGGTATGTGCTATGGTGAGCACTGTGAATTATGTAAGACCGATGAGTCACAGACCTGTACATCTGAAACAAATAATACATAATATGTTAAAAAAAAAAAAAAAGAAGAAGAAGATAGTAGGAAGGGAAAAATGAAGGGGGGGAATCGGAGGGGGAGAAGAACCATGAGATACTATGGACTCTGAGAAACAAACTGAGGGTTCTGGAGGGGAGGGGGGGGGATGGGTTAGCCAGGTGATGGGTATTGAAGAAGGAACATACTGAATGGAGTGCTGGGTGTTATATACAAACAAGGAATCATGGATCCGTACATCGAAAACTAAGGATGTAATGTATGGTGATTAATATAACATAATAAAAAAATATAATAAAAAAAAAAGCAGAGAACTCACTAGGACCTTACAAAATATTTCTGCTGCTTGTTTACACCACACACACACACACGAGAGATACTGACCCTCAGAGTTCTAGAGAGAAATATCATGGCACTCCTGTGATAAAGACAAAGGATTAATTCAACCATTGCCATGGGAAGTCCATAACCCTAATGGTACTGATTTGATTTGGTGTTCTCTAGAAGAAGAAACTTATAAATATGAGCAGGGTAGAGAAGAACCTCACTGAAGTATGCCCAGTAACCCCCACGACACACACACATGCACATAACCTGGAAAAGTTGCCTGGTAGAGCCAAGTGTTGGAGGGAAATGTGATAATTCATGTCTCTATTGAGACTTAAATATGGGTACATTACCTCAAAGGAGTTTTAGGTATGCCCAAAATATGAGGCAATGTATATGTGGTATATATTTATATATTATTCAGCCATGAGAAAGGAGGAAGTCCTGCCTTTTCTGACAACATGGATAGATCTTGATGGGGTATTATGCTAAGTGAAATAAACCAGACAGAGGACAAATAGGCATGGTATCACTTATATGTGGAATCTAAAAAAAAAAAAAAAAAAGTCAAACTCATAGAAACAGAGAGTAGAAAAGATTGCCAGGGGCTGAGGAGTGAAGGAAATAGGGAAAGTTTGGGAAAAAGGTACAAACTTTCAGTTATAAGACTAATAATGTTTGAGGACTAATGTAAAAAACAAAATCAAAAAACAAAAAATACCCTAAGCTGTCAAGATCCTCAAAAACAAGTAGTCTAAAAACTATCACAGCTAAGAGAAGCCTAAAAAGGCATGACATGTTAGCTAAGTTTAATGTGGTATCCTAGATGACAGAAAAAGGACATTGGGTAAAAACTAAGTGAATCTGAATAAGGTACAGACTTCAGTTAATAACAGTTTCGCTGGTGGTTCACTAAGTTTAACAAATGTATCATACTAACATAAGACATTAATAAATAAGAGAAATTGGGCATGGGGTATATGGATATTATTTTCACAATTTTTCTATATATCTAAAACTGTTGTAAAATTAAAAATTTATTAAGAAAATACACAATACTAGGTAGTGATGAGCGCTGGGAGATGACAGAATTAACCACTGAGTAGGAGTGGCCATGGGGAATGGGTTAGAATAATCACCTTCTCCCTGCCATGTGTACCACAGGAATTGAACCAGAGATGAGAATGAATAACAGGTCAGTTTGAGAGGGCTCTTTAAGGGGTGTTGAGAAAGCTCCCCCTTTCTCTAACCAGAGCATCTGAACTCCTCTGCTTGCATCCCCTCCTCCCATGGTTTTTCACGTGCGGTGCTTTGTGATGGCAAGGCACTCCAGGGCTACCATTGGCTGGAGGAATTTCCTACTGACCAATCAGAGTTAAAGGGTGTGGCTCCTCATTGTCCTGGCAGGCTATTTATAGAGGGGTCAGGAGCCCGGGAGTGGGCCACTGTTGCTACAACATGGCAGAGGTTAATGGGGAAGTGCCTGGGTCTAACTCAGATAGTGGTGAAGATATAGCTATCCCAAACCCAAAACAATTTCGAGCTATCACCGAGAGCAACAGGACCGCTTGTCAACTCGACGACAAAGAAAGCGAGAAGGTCAGATTACCCTACTCATGCACCTCCTCCTCTTCTTGGAGGTGGCCACCTGAGACCCCTATGCTGCCCTTATCTGGCACAAAACCCCTCCTTAGTCTGTATCCATTCTTTTAAAGTCCCCCTTCCCATCTATTTCCATCCTCTTCCCCAAAACCAGTGTCCTTATGGACTCACTTGGTTTTCCTATCAGGTGCAGAAGATACTCATGAAGGTTAAATTAGCCCTTCAACAAAATGCGGAAAAGCGTAAGAAGGGGAAAAAGTCAACGATACTAGTCCTTTACCACAGGCAGAGTAAAAAAAAGAATGAAAATCAGCCAAAGATGGATCAAGAAAGCCTGTCTCCCACCCCATGCAATGCCCTAGCCTACCAGGGGCCAGAGAACTTGAAGTAGCTATTACCTCTCCAGAAAAAGCCCTGGAGAGATGGCTGCTCATGTAGAGATCAAAAGATATGTGAATGGTCACCTGTGTGGAGACCAAATGAAGTACACGGGTGTTGATGAATAAAACACGAACAAATTGCAAAAAGGAGATGTGTGTCTCTCTGTTCTCTGATGATGAGAGGGGAAAGAAAGGGGCAAGTGCATGAGAAGGGAGGGAGGTGGAATCCTGCAAGTTTGGGGCCCAGACCAGCCACTCCATAGTTGGCTGGACATTGGGAATAAGGACTAGATGAGGACTAGGGATTGAAGATAAATTTCCTAACACTTTATCCCACTGGAGAGTAAGAAAAGAACTTGGTGTTTCTGTGTGTTTGGGGGGGCCCAGATAGGGAGAGGGGTGGTGTGTGGGTGGGGTAGCAGTGTGTAAAAATGAATCTAATCCCATATTTTATTTATTTATTATTTATTTTTTAATTTATTATTTATTTATTTTTTAATTTATTAGTTATTTATTTTTGAGAGAGAGTGTGAGTGGGGCAGGGGAGGGGCAGAGGGAGGGGGGAAGAGAAACTTAAGCAGACTCCACGCTGATCACCGAGCCTGATGTGGGGCTTGATCCCATGACCCTGAGATCATGACCTGAGCCAAAACCAAGAGTCAGAAGCTTAACCAACTAAGCCACCCAGGCATCCCTCCCTGATCCCATTTTTGATGTTTGACTATTGACAGTTTTTAAGCCTCATTCCTTCTTTCCCTTCTGGCCCACATCTGGGCAAGCTGATAAAAACAACCAGGGATTTAACTGAACATAATATAGAAACAAATAGATATGTGTAACCTTAACCATCAGAACTATTGCTTTGCCCAAATTCTCCATTGCCAAAGCATTCATTGCCCTGAAACATACTCTAGTGCACATGGACAGTCTGACCCAATGAGTTATAAAATTAAGTCTCTGGTACTTATCAATTTGAAAAAATATGACCCTATGGACCTTCCTCCCTAGTTAAAATAATACCTTCCACCCCAGATTTTTTTTAAAAGGTTCAATCTACATGAAAACAGGGACTTCAAAGATTGAAACCCATTATATAAGACCTATTTAGAGAAGGTGTGATTATCCCCACTGCTTCTGCATTTAACAGTCAAATTTGACTTTGTTCTTAAACCTGGAAAATATGAATGGTGTATCAGTGTGAATTTTCATGCCCTTAACGTCATGGTCCCACCCATTAGAACTCTGTATCTAATATTATTAAGATTACTGATTCCATCCAATAAGTAACTGATAAATACTTTGCAGTCACAGCAATGTATTTGGCTAACATGTTCTATTCAGTGCCTATTTCAGCAGTCTCTCAGCTATAGTTAACCTTCACCTTTAAAGGGTCGCAATATACCTTTACCTGGGTACTCGGTGGGGTAGCTCTCCCATTCCTGTCATCTCACATAATCTTTGCAGGGAATATCTTAACCACATCTAACTTTTTCCAGATGTACAGGTATGACATCACACTGATGACATCCTTTGAGGAGGTTCATATGGCATGCTTATTCAGGACATAAAAACATTTACAAAGGAACTCACAAAAGAGGAGGACCCATTACTCCCACACATAGTACAAGGCCCTACCACCTCAGTTAAGTTCTTGAAAATTATGTGGTAAGCTAAGGGCTGCTCCAGTTCTGACAGTGTGAATAAACAGCTTTTAGCCTTCTTGGTACCCACATTGTTAAAACAAGCCTAAAATCTTTTAGACATTTTTTTTTTTTATTCCGGAGGCAACATTACTCATAATACAAATTTTATTTAAGTCCATTTGTTTTGTTACTTGCAAATAGGCCCACCTCGAATGAGATACCCTGCAAAAAAGGTTCTAGAACCTGTCTAAATTGATTTGGAATAAGGCACTCCTGTTAGGCCCCCCAGAGACTCCTTTATTGTAGAGGCTTTAGTGACCTTCTGTCATACCTCTTAGAGTCCCTAGAACATCCATGATGTCAATTAGTTGCCGTGCACTTCTGATACAAAGAACTGCCCTCCTTGGCCCAATGCTATATACCGTTAGTATGGCATATACTGGACTTTCCTAGAAATACAGGCTTTCTCAGGTCCTGAACCTGTGACTCTCTATATCCAGCTGCCCATTATGACATAGATCATGAAAGCAGCACTCTGCAAGCTCAGCGTGGCTAGTAAGGCCTCCTTGCTACAGGATAGAGCCAAAACTGGGCTTTCTGCATAACCGACCTACAGGAGAGGGTACCTTCCCCTGTGCTCAATCCTTTGCCAGATGCCATAGTGCTAGAAGAGGTCACCTGTATCTTAGAACCTTTGAATACCTGGGGAGCCCCTTAGGATCAACAGAGTGAATGCCAAAGGGAATTCATTCAGTTAACTAATAATATTATCACTGTCATACTTATTGGAGCTTTCTTCAGAGCTGCTTCTTTTCATCCCTTAATCAGGATGTTTCTGATGAAGGACAGGACCCCAGGGTTAGCTCAATTGACCAAACTTTAGGCAATCAACTTAACACTGGATGTCTTGGCCAACAATTTGCTTCATCTGCACATTTCTACAGATCTTTGGGCCACTGCCAATGGTCTCACCATCTGGTCCGGCCAATGCAAACAATTCCTTACCCAAGGTTGACTCATGTGGGGTAAAGGACTCTTGGAATCTCTTGCCTCACAGATACCTAAAATATAAATTAAGGTCACATATTTCTCTACACATATTAAAGACACAATACAAGATCTCATCATGGCACTGCTTATCATCTTTGGAGTTCCACACATTGATAGTGACCAAGACATTCATTTCAGTTTTCAGAATACACAATGCTGGGCTCTTGAACAAAATATTCAATGGAACATTTACCTCTCCTACTGGTCTCAGGCTGCAGGTGCCATAATAGCTTACATAAATAAGTCTAAATTAAGTTAAATATACCATGAAATATTTTCATTATCAGTCAAACATGAGGAATGAATTGGAATAGACTGTGACTCATGGACAAACAAATATTGTATATATTTAAGGTGTACACTTTAATGTTTTGATATATATATAGTGAGATAATCACAACCATCTAATTATTCGTGTAGTTACTATTGTTTTTTTTTGTTTGTTTGTTTGTTTGTTTGACTCTATTTTTGATGTATAACTCGTGAGTAATAATCCTTTTTGTACCCTCTTGGTCTATGAGTGCCATCATCAGTCTTGAAATTCAAACCAAATTTTGATTTTGAGGGTATACACCCTACTTCTGTAAGGTGACAACAAGCTCATATACTCCACAGAAAATTAATGCTATAAATGGAGAGAGAGAAAGAGAGAGATTAGGCATGTGGGTATGGCACTTTAAGGATACCAATATTTCAGGAAACAAGTATGTCTTGCGTGCGTAGTATGTACCAGACACTGTTCTAGGTCCTGGGCTTACAGTGAAGAACATAAGGTCTATAGTTCCTGCTGCCAAGTAATTACATTTATATGGATGAAGAAGTAGTTAAGAGTGTTGGTGTGGGGCAGAGGACAGCTGCTTCAGCCAACAGTTGTGAGGAAATCTCTGAGGAGCTGATATTTGAATTGAGACCTGAATAATGAGATAGAGTGAGCTGTGTGAAGACTTCAAAGAAGAGCATTTTTGGTAGGAAGGACAGCAAGTAGCAATGCCATGAGGTAAGAACAAAAACAACGTGTTGAAGAATAGCAAAGAGGTGGGTGTGACTGGAGTACAGAGACAGGGGCAGAGTGAAGGTGGTGACTGAAACCAGAGAGTCTGGCAGAGAGGAGGCTGTACAGGGAACAGGGACTTGAAGGGTGAGGACTTGCAGTTTATTTTATGTGTGGTAGAGAGCTGCTGGATGGTTTGATACAGGCAAGCGATGCAGTCTGAGTTATGTTTAGGAAGTTCACTGGATGTTGTGGCTTGTGTAGCACCAGAGAGGTACCGGCCTGTTGCAACAGTACAGGGGTGAGATGATGATGGCTGGGACTAGGGTTGTGGTGGCGGGGCGTGGCGGGGGATGCAACTTGGTGTTGAGCAGAGCAATTTGGAGCATATGATTTGAAGTCCGACCTCCATTTACAGCTTCACCACCTAAAAGCTATTTGACCTCAGGTAAGTTTCTTAACCTCTCTAAGATTTAGTTTCCTTACCTTTGAAATGGAAATGTTATGTGTTTATGTCTTAGAGTCATTCTGGGATTGAATGAGGTAATTTATGTGAAACACCTGACACTGTATTAAACCCATAGTCAGCATTTGATAAAATGGCTTCTGTTATTATCATCAATAATATAAATAAATAAATAAGTGTTCCTTCTTGCTTCTCTCCCCCACCCCACTCCCCAAGAGCTAATGTGTCTTGTGTGAGCTGCTATTAACCTATGACTACTGACCCCTGTTTGACTTTCTTGAAGACACAAGTATTTGGGGGCATCTTCCTGTAACGGTGAGGCATTCTGGTACCTTTAGATACTTCACAGTAAATATCTATATATGGCTTGTGATTGATTTATATAATGAAGTGGCGGTAGTGGCTGATTTCTAACATTCCCTCTTTCTACCTAAAGAATCATTACTTAAATATCTATCCTCTTCTCTCCAACCTCCTTCCATAAGGTCCTAAATGAACAGCAACCCATATTTCTTTCCTAACTACAAACAACCTGCTGAGCTTAGTCAGGTTGCTTTGACAACTGCTTCTTTCCATTAAATGCAGCTTTGAGTTTTTCTTCCCTCAGAAAAATCTATTTGCATTTTTTGAAGAAGTTTCTCATTTTATTACTTGCTGATCAGAACTCTTCCAAACTCCCTTGTTCCCTTGATGGGTTTTTTTTTTTTTTTTCTCTTTTTGGTCTCTGATATTTCCCCATCTTTGTGCATTATCATCATTTAAGACTAAAATTCATAAGCTGTTTACTGCTTCCTCCACATCCTTGATGAAAATGAAATAGGACAGGATGTTTCCTTCTTTGAAGGGATTGCTTTCCCCTCCCCACCTTGGGCTGGTAAGTGATTAAAGCTTACTCATTCTTCAAGGCTAAGCTCAAATCGTGATTCCCCTCTGAAGCCTCTTTACCACCAGTGCCAGCAGAGTTAGTTGCTCTTGTTGTCCTATAAATACCTTAAAGCAATTGCTACATTGTATGAGAATTATTCATTTACATATTTATCTCCCCCCAATATACAATATACAACAGCAAGGAGTGTATTTCATCCATCTTTATAATCCCAACCACCCTAACACACTTAACACAATATCATGGTGGCTGCTCAATGCATTGATGAATGACTGAAGGAGTAAACAATCAAATCATTGTATACATACTGGATCATTTCCTTAATCTACTCTGTAATATTTGCTTTAGAAAATGTTAAACTTAGGGACGCCTGGGTGGCTCAGTCGGTTAAATGTCTGCCTTCAGCTCAGGTCATGATCCCAGGGTCCTGGGATCGAGTCCCGCATCGGGCTCCCTGCTCCGTGGGGAGCCTGCTTCTCCCTCTGCCTCTGCCTCTGCCTCTCTCTCTCTCTCTCTCTCTCATGAATAAATAAATAAAATCTTTAAAAAAAAAAAAAAGAAAATGTTAAACTTAAAATCATTTAAATTTTTTATTAAAAATTCAAAATATCAGGAACAAAGTTTAAAAAAAAAACCATAATCCTGAAAACTTAAAACACCCTGCAATAAGCACAATTTTGGCAACGATCTTTCTGTACATGGCTCTACACTGATTTAAACACTTACCTGTGCATTTACATAAGTAAAGTAACTTTATATATATTTATAATGCTGGGAAAATCTTTAACTCTATAGAATTTTTGCATTTCATTACCCTCTCCTTCACTGGATAACCAGTGTTAAAAGCTTTCTGTGCACCTTTCCATATCTTTCTCCATGTTCATACAATAATGTAACATATATACATAAACATACAAATGTATAGGGGCAGTATTTTATTCTTTACCACATCTTGTTTTTCCTCATTTAGAAACACTTCACAGAAATTTTTCCACATCATCTGGTATAGACGTTTTAAAGTAGATATGTAAAGTGTGATGGGTTTGAATGAAAGACAACTTATTAAACCATTCCTCTATGGAGGACATTCAAGTTGATTCCAGTTTTTTTGGCCACCACAAACAATATTACAATTACTCTGAATGTGTGTGTGTGTGTGTGTTTATAATATATTTTGTTTATATTCATCATTATACATTTGTGCTTTTATTTCCATGGAAAGGGGCCTCAGAAATGGAATTGCTAAGTTAAAGTTTATGTGAATTCTTAATTTTAATAGATGTTGCCAGGTTGAATTCCAAATGCCTTTACTACATCACATATCCCTCAGCAGATGTATGAGATAACATGTTAACTTCCACCACGCTCCAGCAATATGTGGTATTATATTTAATGGTCCTAAAGTGATATTCCTTTGTTATTTTAATTTCATATCTCTGTTAGTGAGGCTGAGTAAATTCACTTGTTCTTTGGCAAGGTGGCTTTCTTCCTCTGTGAATCCTTACACCTTTTAACCACTTTCAATTCAGGTGTTTGTCTTTTTTTAAATTAATGTGTAGGATATTTTTCAATTAGCAATAATTGTGCCTCAGATAAACCTCATTGGCTACGATACTGCCACTGTGCAAAGCTTGTGTAGGATATATATATATTTTTAAAGATTTTATTTATTTGACAGAGAGAGACACAGCGAGAGAGGGAACACAAGCAGGGGGAGTGGGAGGGAGAAGCAGGCTTCCCGCGGAGCAGGGAGCCCGATGCGGGGCTCGATCCCAGGACCCTGGAATCATGACCTGAGCCGAAGGCAGACGCTTAACGACTGAGCCACCCAGGCGCCCCGTGTAGGATATTTTTATATGTTGAATATAAACCCTTTATTTGTAATATCTACTACAAATATATTTTTCTCTATTATTTGTCTTTCGGTTTTCCCTTTGCTTTTGCCATATGATTATATTTTAAGTTTGAAGGGCTCAAATATTTCAAATCTTCCTCTATAGTGTCTAGGTTACCTAGCTTGAATAAAAAGTTTTCTTGACTCTTAGATTATACATAAGTTTTCAAATTATCTATATTAATTGTATTTATTTTTTATTAGTATCAGAGGTAGAGTTTAGTGATTCATCAGTTGCATATAACACCCAGTGCTCATCAC
This sequence comes from Mirounga leonina, assembly GCF_011800145.1. Taxonomy (NCBI): domain Eukaryota; kingdom Metazoa; phylum Chordata; class Mammalia; order Carnivora; family Phocidae; genus Mirounga; species Mirounga leonina. The sequence goes on from NW_023270175.1 coordinate 29,876,353, forward strand.
AACAAGTGCCCTCCGTAATGCCCATCACCTTATTATCCCGTCCCCCTACCCACCTCCCCTCCAGCAACTCTCAGTTTGTTAATTTTATTTTAACATTTTCATCTTTAACCATGAAGAATTTTATTTATTTTGTGTGAGAGAGGAGCCCAAACTTTTTATCCTTTCTTTTTCTTAAGTTTTTATTCAAATTCCGGTTAATTAACATACAATGTTATATTAGTTTCAGGTGTACAATATAGTGATTCAGCATTTCCATACATCATCTTGTGCTCATCAGGACAAGTGCACTCCTTAATCCCCAGCACCTATTTCACCCATCCTCCCACCCACCTCCCCTCTGGTAACCACAGTGTGTTCTCTATAGAGTCTGTTTCTTGGTTTGCCTCTTTTCTCCCCCTTATGTTCATTTGTTTTGTTTCTTAAATTCCACATATGAATGACATCATGTGTTATTTGTCTTTTTTTGACTGACTTAGTTCACTTAAAGTAATACTTTCTAGCTCCATCCATATCATTGCAGATGGCAAGATTTCATTCTTTTATGGCCGAGTAATATTCCATCATATGTATATGCCACATTTTTTTTTTATCCATTCATCAACTGATGGACATGGGCTATTTCCATAATTTGGCTATTGTAGATACTGCTGCTATAAACATCAAGGTGCATGTATCCCTGTGAATTAGAGTTTTTGTGTTCTTAGGGTAAATACCTAGTAGTGCAATTGCTAGATAGATCACTGGGTAGTTTTATTTGTAACTTTTTGAGGAAACGCCATACTGTTTTCCAGAATGGCTGCATCAGTTTGTATTCCCACCAACACTGCAACAGGGTGCCCCTTTCTCTGCATCCTCGCCAACATTTGTTGTTCCTTGTGTTGTTGATTTTAGCCATTCTAACAGGTGTGAGGTGATATCTCATTGTAGTTCTGATTTGCATTTCCCTGATGATCAGGGATATTGAGCATCTTTTCATGTTTCTGTTGACCATCTGGATGTCTTCTTTGGAAAAATGTCTGTTCATGTCTTCTGCCCACTTTTAATTGGATTATTTGTTTTTGGGTGTTCAGTAGTATAAGTTCTTTATAGATTTTGGATACTAACCCTTTTTCAGATATGCCATTTGCAAATATCTTCTTTCATTCTGTAGGTTGCCTTTTAGTTTTATTGATTGTTTCCTTTGCTGTACAGAAGCTTTTTATTTTGAGGTTCCCAATAGTTTATTTTCGCTTTGTTTCCCATGCCTCAGGAAACATATCTAGAAAGAAGTTGCTTTTGAGAAGTTCTCTGTAGATCTTAAATACTAACCCTTTATATGATATGTCATTTGCAAATATCTTCTCCCATTCCGTGGGTTGCCTCTTAGTTTTGTTGACTGTTTCCTTTGCTGTGCAGAAGGTTTTTATCTTGATGAAGTCCCAGAAGTTCATTTTTGCTTTTGTTTCCCTTGCCTTTACAGACATATCTTGAAAGAAGTCACTATGGCCAATGTTGAAGAGGTTACTGCCTATGTTCTCCTCTAGGATTTTGTCTTACATTTAGGTCTTTCAACCATTTTGAGTTTATCTTTGTGTATGGTGTAAGAGAATGGTCCAGCTTCATTCCTCTGCATGTGGCTGTCCAATTTTTCCAGCAACATTTATTGAGGAGACTGTCTTTTTTCCATTGCATATTCTTTCCTGATTTGTCGAAGATTAGTTGACCATAAAAAAAAAAAAAAAGAAAGAAAAAGAAAAAAAAAAAAAAAAAATTGCTATGGCTGATGTCAAAGAAGTTACTGCCTGTATTCTCTTCTAGGATTTTTGTGGTGTCAGGTCTCACATTTAGGTTTTTAATCCATTTTGAATTTATTTTTGTGTATGGTGTAAGAAAGTGGCCCATTTTCATTTTTTACACGTTGCTGTCCAGTTTTCCCAACACCATTTATTGAAGAGACTCTTTTTCCCATTGATGTTCTTTCCTGTTTTGTCAGAGATAAATTGACCATATAATTGTGTGTTCATTTCTGGATTTTGATTGATCTATGTGTCTATTTTTGTGCCACTACCATACAGTTTTGATTAGTATAGCTTTGTAATGTAACTCGAAGGCCGGGGTTGTGATGCCTCCAGCTTTGTTTTTCATTTTCTATGTTTCTTTGGCTACTCAAGGTCTTTTGTGGTTCCATACAAATTTTAGGATTGTTTGTTCTAGATCTGTGAAAAATGCTGGTATTTTGATAGGGATTACATTAAACATGTAGATTGCTTTTGGTAGAATAGGCATTTTAACAGTATTTGTCTTTCCAATCCATGAGCATGGAATGTCTTCCCATTTTTGTGTCTTCAATTTCTTTCATTGGTGTATTATAGTTTTCATAGTACAGGTTTTTTGCCACTTTGGTTAAGTGTATTTCTAGGTATCTTATTTGGTGCAATTATAAATGGAATTGTTTAATTTCTCTTTCTGCTGCTTCATTATTGGTGTCTAGAAATACAACGGATTTCTGTACACTGATTTTGTATCCTGAGACTTGACTGAATTTGTTTATCACTTCTAGCAATTTTTTGGTGGATTTTCTATATAGGTTTTCTGTATAGAGTATCATGTCATCTGCAAATAGTGAAAGTTTTACTTGTTCCTTGCCAGTTTGGATGCCTTTTATTTCTTTTTCTTTTCTGATTGCTGTGGCTAGGACTTCCAGTACTATGTTAAATAAAAATGGTGAGAGTGGACATCCCTGTCTTGTTCCTGACCATAAAGGAAAAGCTCCCAGTTTTTCCCCATTTAGGATGACATGAGCTGTGGGGTTTTCATATATGGCCTTTATTATGTTGAGGTATGTTCCCTCTAAACCTACTTTATTGAGGGTTTTTATCACAAATGGATGTTGTACTTTGTCAAATGCTCTTTCTGTATCTATTGAAATGATCATATGGTTCTTATCCTTTCTTTTATTAATATGATGTATTGTGTTGATTGATTTGCAAATATTGAACCATGCTTGCAGTCCAGGAATAAATCCCACTTGATTGTGGTGAATATTTTTTTTAATGTATTGTTGGATTTGGTTTTCTAGTATTTTATTGAGAATTTTTGCATCTATGTTCATCAGGGATATTGACCTGCAGTTCTCTTTTTTAGTGGTGTCTTTATCTGGTTTTGGTATTGGGGTAATGCTAGCCTCATAGAATGAATCTGGAAATTTTCCTTCCTTTTCTATTTTTTGGAATAGTTTGAGAAGAATAGGTATTAACTCTTCTTTAAATGTCTAATAGAATTCCCCTGGGAAGGCATCTAGTCCTGAAATTTTGTTTGTTGGGAGTTTTTTGATTACTGATTCAATTCCCTTGCTGGTTATCAGTCTGTTCAAGTTTTCTATGTCTTCCTGTTTCAGTTTTGGTACTTTATATGTTTCTAGAAATTTATCCATTTCTTCTAGGTTTTCCAATTTGTTGGCATATTCTTTCTCATAATATTCTTTTGTTTGAATTTCTGTGGTGTTGTTTGTTATTTCTCCTCTTTCCTTTGTGATTTTATTTGGGTCCTTTCTCTTTTTGATAAGTCTGGCTTAGGGTTTTATCAATTTTATACTTTTTTCAAAGAACCAGCTCCTGGTCCATTGATCTGTTCTATTGTTTTTGTGGTTTCTATATCATTTATTTCTGATCTAATCTTTATTATTTCCCTCCTTCTGCTGGCTTTAGGCTTTGATTGTTGTCCTTTTTCTAGCTCTTATAGGTGTAAGGATAGGTTGTTTGAGATTTTTCTTGCTTCTTGAGGTAGTCCTGTATTGCTATATACTTCCCGCTTAGGACCACTTTTGCTGAATCCCAAAGGTTTTGGGCCACTGTGTGTGTGGTTTTTTTTTTAAAGATTGTATTTATTTATTTGACAGAGAGAGACACAGCGAGAGAGGGAACACAAGTAGGGGGAGTGGGAGAGGGAGAAGCAGGCCTCCCGCAGAGCAGAGAGCCCGATGTGGGGCTCGATCCCAGGACCCTGGGATCATGACCTGAGCCGAAGGCAGACGCTTAACGACTGAGCCACCCAGGCGCCCCCTGGGCCACTGTGTTTTCATTTTCATTTGCCTCTATGTACTTTTTTTTTTTTTTACTTTTTTGATTTCTTGGTTGACCCATTCATTGTTTAGTAACATGTTTTAACCTCTATGGATTTGTGACCTTTCCAGACTTTTTTTCTTGTGGTTGACTTCTAGTTTCATAGGATTGTGGTCAGAAAAGGTGCATGGTATGACTTCAATCTTTATATATTTGTTGAGGCCTGTTTTGTGACACAATATGTGATCTATTCTGGAGAACGTTTCATGTACACTTGAAAAGAATGCATATTCTGCTGTTTTAGTATGTAATGTTCTGAATATATCTCTTAAGTCCATCTGGTTGAGTGTGCCTTTGTTTCCTTGTTTATTTTCTGTTTAGATGATCTGTCCATTGATGTAAGTGGGTTGTTAAAGTCCCCTACTATTGTGGTATTATTATCAATGAGTCCTTTATGTTTGTTATTGTTTTATATATTTGGGTGCTCCAATTTTGGGTGCATAAATATTTACAATTGTTATATCTTCTTGTGGATAGACCCCTTTATTATTATATAGTGCCCTTCTTTGTCTCTTGTTACAGTGTTTGTTTGTCCAACATAAATATTTCTACTCCAGCTTTCTTTTGACATCCATTTACATGATAAATATTTCTCCATCCCCTTATTTTCAATATGCAGGTGTCTTTAGGTCTAAAATGAGTCTCTTTTAGGCAGTATATAGGTGGGTCTTTTTTTTTTTTTTTTTTAATCCATTATGACACCCTGTGTCTTTTGATTGGAGCATTATGTCCTTTTACATTCAAAGTATTGATAGATATGTATTTCCATTTTATTACTTGTTTTGTGGTTGTTTCTGGAGATTTTCTCTGACCCTTACTTGTCTTTCTTTCATGTTGTTCTTATTTTCCTTACTGCTGTATTTGAATTTCTTTCTCTTTATTCTTTGCATGTTTATTAGTGGTTTTTGATATATGGTTACCATTAGGTTTGTATATAACCTCTTCTGCAAATAGCAGTCTTTATTAAGTTGATGGTCATTCAAGTTTGAACCCATTCTTTTCCCTTGTCCTCCCCATGTTTTGGGCATGTGTAATTATATTTTATATCCTTTTTCTGTGTGAGTTCCTTGACTGATTTTTACATAAGTATTCATTTTTACTCTTTTTGTGTTTCCTGCCTTTACACTATAACTTTTGATTTCTCCTTTCCACTCAAAGAGTCCCCTTTAATATTTCTTGCAGGGCTGGTTTAGTGGTTATGAACTCCTTTAGTTTTTGTTTGTCTGGGAAACTTTTTATCTCTCCCTCTATTCTGAATGCTAGCCTTGCTGGATAGAGTATTCTTGGCTGCAGATTTTTTCTCATTCAGCACTTTAAATATATCATGCCACTCTCTTCTGGCTTGCCAAGTTTCTGTGGAGAGGTCTGCAGCTGGCCTTATGGGTTTTCCCTTGTAAATTAATGACATTTTACTTTGCTGCTTTTAAGATTTTGTTCTTTATCACTATATTTTGCAAATTTAATTACAATATGTCTTGGTGTTGGCCTGCTTTTGTTGATTTTGATGGGAGCTCTCCATACCTCCTGGATCCAGATGTCTGTTTCCTTCCCCAGATTAGGTAAGTTTTCAGCTATTATTTCTTCAAAAGAATTTTCTGCCCCTTTTTCTCTCCCTTCTTCTTCTGGAACTCCTCTAATATGAATGTTATTACGTTTGATGGAGTCACTGAGTTCCCTAAGTCTAATCTCATTTTGGGTAATTCTTTTTTCTCTATTTTTTAAAAGATTTTATTTATTTATTTGAGAGAGAGTGAGCACATGAGAGAGCGTGAGCGGGGGGGGGGGTAGAGGGAGAAACAGACTCCCCACTGAGCAGGGAGCCCGCCCACACGGGGCTCGATCCCAGGACCCTGAGATCATGACTCTAGCTGAAGGCAGATGCTTAACCGACAGAGCCACACAGGTGCCCCTCTTTTTTTTTTTTTCTATTTTGTTTAGCTTCATTGCTTTCCATTACTTTTCTTCTAGGCATTCATTCATTCTTCTGCTTCTTCCAGCCTGCTGTTCATTGTATCAAGAGTGTTTCTAGGGGTGCCTGGGTGGCTCAGTTGGTTGGGCAACTGCCTTTGGCTCAGGTCATGATCCTGGAGTCCCAGGATTGACTCCCACATCGGGATCCCTGCTCAGCAGGGAGTCTGCTTCTCCCTCTGACCCCCTCTCATGTGCTCTCTCTGTCTCATTCTCTCTCTCAAATAAATACATAAATAAATCTTTAAAAAAAAGAGTGTTTCTAATCTCATTTATTGCACTCTTCATCTCTGATTGGTTCTTTTTTAACTCTCTTATCTCTGTGGTAATGGTCACTCTGATGTTGTCTTTTCTCAAGCCCAGTGAGTATCCTTATGATTGTTGCTTTAAATTCTCCATCAGGCATGTTACTTATGTCTGTTTCACTTAGATCTCTGGCCATGGCCTTATCTTGTTCTTTCATTTGGGAGAAATTCCTCTGTCTTCATGCTTTGTCAACCTCTGCCTTCTTCTTTGTGTTAGAAAAGCCAGTCATGTCTCCTGTTCCTGAAAGTATTGGCCTTATGAAGAGGTCATGTAGTGCCCATAGCCTGGCACTTCAGGGAGTGTCTCAGGTGTGTGTTGCATGTGGTCTGCTATTGTGTTCTGGCTGCTCTACCCTTTAGGCCAGACATCTGCAGAGGCTCTCCTTGCTTGCTGTGAGCAGTGTTTGGTTCCTGGCCTGAATATAGTGAGTTTTAACAAGGTGTGTTCTGGTCTGCTTGTAAAATGAAACTTGTCACCACCTCCACTGGAACTGAGCCCTTGTAAAACTCTGGTTGGGAGACATGGTGTGGGCAGGGGTTTGTGCTAGTTTTCTGGGGAGGGGCCCACTGTTCTGGGACTGAGGCAAGCGTGACTGAGAAGGGCAGTTCCATCAGAGCACAGGGGAGGGGGGTGGTGCTTGGTGTTAGCAAGTTAGGCTGCCAGTGTCAGTGCTGCACTGCTTCTCATAGGTGGCTCTGTATTTATGCCGTGGGGTGGGGAAGGGAAATGGTGCTGGCCATCTCCTTTGTTCTTGGAGAGGTGTCTACATGAAAGCTGCCTCTCAGAGGCACGCTCCAAGAAGAGTGAATAATCTCCCCACTGTGTGCCCCAGGTGCTCTTCAGATGCTGTTTCCATGCTATATGCCCCTGACTTGTTTGCCTACCTTTTCTCTAGAAGCAGCTCAGTTTCCTCTGTGCTCTATCTGGGCCACACCTGCTGATCTTTAAAACACCAGGCCTTAAGCCCCACTGGTTTCAAGAACTCAGGAAATTCAGCCCCTCTCATTTTCCAAGCCAGTGGCTTTGGGGAAACATTCATGTCATGCATTCCCCTGTGTGCTCCTCTCTCCCCCTTCTCCACAACCATGACTCTCTCCCCTCCACAGCACCCAGGATCTGTTTCTAAACCATGTCCTCACTCTTAAATGTGGCCTCTGCTTTGCCTTTAGTTGTGGAATTTATTCTGTCAGTCTTCAGGTCTATTTCTGGGGGAATTTAGGATGATTTGATAGTTATCTAGTTGTGTTTGTGGGAGGAGGTGAGCATAGGGTCCTCCTACTCCATTGCCATCTTCCTCTATTTTATCCTTTCTAATAAATATAAATAGTAAATGTATGGTATATTACTAAGAAGAAAATAAAAATAGAGTAAAAAAAAAAAAAAAACCCACCTTAATTTGAATTCAAATCCAGCTCTGAAACTTACTAGCTGTTGCCCTGAGAAAGTCACTTAATTTATGTGAACTTACTTCCTCATTTGTAAAAAAGAGATAATGTCAACATAACAGAAGTTTTATGAGAATTAATTTAGATAATATGTATCAAACACAGGGACCAGCACGTAGAGGTCAACAAATGATAGCTATGATGGGTATTATTTACCTCTCCCTGAAATGTTTTTGCCTTAAGTACATTTAGAAATGCTGATAAGCCCAATTTAGTTGTGCATCATGACTCACTTTGATCTTATATCTTTGTTTTTTTTTCTTTTTCTTTTTTTTTAAAGATTTTAATTTATTTATTTATTTATTTGACAGAGAGATAGAGCACAAGTAGGCAGAGAGGCAGGCAGAGGGAGAGGGAGAAGCAGGCTCTCCACTGAGCAGGGAGCCTGACCTGGGGCTAGATCCCAGGACCCTGGGATCATGACCTGAGCTGAAGGCAGATGCTTAACCAACTGACCCACCCAGGTGCCCCTGATCTTATATCTTAACAGTCTTTTTACTCTACAGTATTTCTAAAGTTAAAAGAAATATACTATTTCAGGAAGTTGACCTCAAAGCTATTGTCAGCTAGATAGAGTGATACTGAGGTGAGCATTAGAGGACAGACTGAAGTGGCCTACATCCACTTCATACAGAAATACATTCTTTTGTAGAGTAAGATCTACTAGAAGTTGCTGTTTCTAGAAAATATGACAAAGATATTAATATGTTAACTTTGGGGGCAAACATGTTTGAGGCTCTGAATCTCCAGAGACTATTTGAGTGAAACACTTTGCTACATGGCCCAGAGAAGTTAACCCAAAGGACGCCAACTTGGGCTCCCCTCATGCCGCAAATTCCATCACTGACAGAATTGGAATTTGTAGTCAATGCTCCGTGCCCTTAGAGATCATTTCTTATTTTAAGGAAGGAGAAATAACTTCTGAATCAGTTATTTTATCTGACCAGCATTTACCATTGATCATACTCTGTGCCAGTATCTTTTCCTAAGGGATTTCCATATATCAATTCATTTAATCTACATTATAGCTTGAGACAAAGGTATTATTAATACTGTTTGATAGATGAGGAAATTGAGTTGTCAAGAAGTTAAATAACTTTTCCACAGTTGTACAGCTGACAAATGGCAGATTTGGAATTTGAACCTAAGCAGTATGGCTCCAGAGTCCATGTTCTTAATTACTACTCTCTGGTGGTTATTGTATAATACTCTCTTGAAAACTAAGCAGGCACCATAATCACCTTCTGTAGGCTAAATAGTTGAAGACAATATTTTAACTATTTCCTTACTTGTTCATTTAGACAATGAGTTTTAATAGTTTTTAAATTCTTTGAATATTTAAAAACAGCCACTGAAAATTGATAAAATAAATATAATATTCTTCTGGAATAAAAAATATACCAGACTAGGATATCCTAAGTCACTTGAATGAGATTGTGTTCTACCCAATTATGGTAGTAAAAGGTGATTTGCTACTAGAGAAGATAGATCTATCAGATATATCTAAGAATTCAGACAGACTTTAGTATATTTATTTTATATTAAAGTTGAATTTTCAAATCTGTGGTGAAACAATAGTTTGTTTAGTAAACTGTGGTGGGACAACTGGTTTTCTATATGATGGTAAACATTTGATAATAATCTCACAACATATATAAAACACATTCCAGGTGGATTAAATATCAAAACATTAAAATTAAAAACCATGGAAGTACTAGAAGAAGATCTAGAATATGAGTGTTACAACTTTTGACATTCCTGAGAATGACAAAAAACTCAGGAGCCATAAAGAAAAGGGCTAATAGGTTTATCTTCATTAAGCACACACACACACACACACACACACACACACACACACCCCTGTAGATTACAAAATACCATAAAGTTTAATAAATAAAGATAGATTATAAATTAGGAAAAATAAAAGTTTATTTTCAATAATATTTAATAGAATATATATTCTTTGGTTAGAATATATTTATATAATATAATAGAATATGTATATTTATATAATAGAGTATATATTTATATTTATATATTCATCTGCCTGGGCTGCCATAATACAATACCACAGACCAGGTGGCTTAAAAACAATTCATTTTCTCCCAATTCTGGAGCCTGGAAATCTGAGATCAGGGTGCCAGCATGGTTGAATTCAGGTGAGAAATTTCTTCCTAACTTGCAGATGGCCACCTTCTCACTGTGTCTCCACATGGCAGAGAAAGTGTGAGCTTTCTGGTGTCTCTTCTTATAACAACACTAATCCTAATGGATCATGGCCCTACCCTTATGACCACATTTAACCTTAACTATTCCTTTAGATGCCCTATCTCCAAACACAGTCACACTTGGAGTTAGGGCTACAACATATGAATTTTGGAGGGAAACAAACAGTCAATAATAAAACATATATATATATATATACATATATATGTGTGTGTGTGTGTGTGTATACATACTTCTACAAATCAAAATGAAACTAGAAACAAGCTACTGAATAATCAGACACAGGTTATAAATGGGTAATTCATGGGAAAAACATGCAGATGACTAGCAAACACATTAAAAAGTTACTTAATCTCGGGGTGCCCGGGTGGCTCAGTTGGTTAAGCGACTGCCTTTGGCTCAGGTCATGATCCTGGAGTCCCTGGATTGAGTCCCACATCGGGCTCCCTGCTCGGCAGGGAGTCTGCTTCTCCCTCTGACCCTCCCCCCCTCTCATGTGCTCTCTCTCTCAAATAAATAAATAAAATCTTAAAAAAAAGTTACTTAATCTCATTGGTGCCCTAGAAAATGCAAATTTTTCTCATTCATATTGACAAATATATAAATCATTCTTATACACACACAAAATGATATTAATAGTAAGTGATTCCCTTGGTTTGCTTGGTGCCAGATGCAAGGCTGAGCACTTTACCTGAATTATTTTATGTTATCAAACATGAAGCTATGCATCATTATCCCCATGCTGTGGATGGGGAACTTAAGACCCAGTGAGGTGAGGTCAGATGCTTCATTCAAGATCACATAGGTTACTAATTGTAAAGCTGAGCCAAACTTAGATCTAGATCACTCATTTCTGTATCACCTCATTAATGACAGTAACAGCACTCTTACTAGATAATATGTGTTTAATTTTGCAACAGCTTAATAATGTAGCTATTATATGATTATTATCTCCATTTTGCAGATGAGAAAATAGAGGCAGAGTAAATAACTATCAGTGGAGTTAGAATTCAAACCCTGGAAGACTGACTCTAAAGCCTCAGCCCTAGACTCTACACTATAATGCTAAAAAGATAACCCATGCTGCTTGGGAAGGTTTAGAGTCTGAAATAGAAGTTTGCCTTTGGCCCTAAAAAAAAAAAACATTTCAGGACACCTGGGTGGCTTAGTAGGTTAACTGTCCAACTCTTGATTTCAGCTCATATCATGATTTTGGGGTCCTGAGATTGAGCTCTGAGTTGGGCTCCACACTCAGCGAGGAGTCTGCTTGAGATTCTTTCCCTCTGCCCCTCACCTGTGCTCACTCGCTCTCTCTCAAATGGATAAATAAATAAATATATATATTTACATATATATGTATATATATGCATACATATATATGTATATATATACACAATACACACACACACACACACACACATATATATTTCTTTCAGGCATATCCACAGTCAGACATGTTAGTCTGCACCTTCACTCATTAGGGTGTGTTATCTTTGGAAGAAAAACAATGGTTCTCATTGACAGGATTAAAAATAAGCACTCTCACTGTAGGGGAATGTTAAAAACTGTTAATAAAGAGACACTGAATTTCTTTTCTAATGAGTAAAGCAGAGGAAAAGTGAAATTTCATAATTTTCATTTAGACTATAATGCATTCTCAATGACTTCCCTGCAACTTTCTGCATTAACTAAGTGGTAGTAAATAGTGTGCCAACAATTCAACAACATGAATAGGTGGTTTTATATCAAGAGCAACAAATATTTCTCACCTACATATGACACAGAGGTGGCAAAAATACCCCTGTAATCTTTGTGCTCTCTAATCAGTTGTGAACAAAGTTAATTTGAGACCTTTTGGAATGAAAGGCTGGGTTTTTGCCAAATAGCAATCATAACAAGCATTACCCTTTAGCTGCTGACAGGAAAGTTCAAAAATTCCATCATGTCCCAGTTTCTCAGCAGTTGATAAAGGTTAATAAAACAGGATTTTAGGAAAGCAGTGTTTCTATATTTGTTATGCTCTTAAAGGACAATTCTCGTTAGTTCCACATGGCTCTGTCCTCAAACTTCTCTCACATTCCAGCTGGAGCCTGTCCCTTTTCTTGGCTTTGCATGGACCAATAAACCGTGGCTAAAGCTCTCAGTTCTGATAGCCAAGGAGAAGGAGGCTGCCCTTTAAAAAAAAAAAATCCAATCTGGTGACAGTAAATAGTAGGAAGAGATAAGATTTAAACTGAAATCTCATGGGAAGAATACATCTGCTTCATGGAATCATAAGCATTACATTAGGACGAACTATGGATTTTATACTAGAACTCTTGAAGTAGCTGGATGGTAAAATTTTTATGCGCTTTCACAAATGTCAAGAAATTTCCTCTAGGATGGGGCAGCACCATATCTCCTTTAATAGTGTCAATATGTCTCATGCTCTTATTCCTTAGCAATCTGATATTTAAATGTAAATAACACTGTTGTTTCAGAAATTAATATTTTGACTTTCAAATTATTTTGAGAATATGCTACATGACCAAATATATATTGCTTTGGGAGTACAAGTTTACAAACAATGAAAACTTGTTTGAATTTACAACAATAAGTTATTTCAGAGTAATTATAATTTCTTCTGACTTAATTTCTGAGACTCAGTTTTTCCATCTTCGAAATATAAAAAAGCACTTATCTTTCAGATTTAGCAGAGGATCAAAAGAAATATTGTAGGGCGCCTGGGTGGCTCAGTTGGTTAAGCGACTGCCTTCGGCTCAGGTCATGGTCCTGGAGTCCCGGGATCGAGTCCCACATTGGGCTCCCTGCTCAGCTCGGAATCTGCTCCCTCTGGCCCTCCTCCCTCTCATGCTCTCTCTCTCATTCTCTCTCTCGCAAATAAATAAAATCTTAAAAAAAAAAAGAAATATTGTATATAAAATTCTTAGCATACTGCATAGCATATAAGTACTTAATAAATGTAAGCTGTTATCACTTTTATTATATTTGTTATTATAAGATAGTTTAATAGCTTTTTTATATGAGGTTCATGCAGCAAACAAAATACATATGCTCTCAGCAGCTCATTTGGAAAAGATTTCTCATTCTAGCTTTGTAGATAACATGAGGAAATATAAGCATGACTGGGTTTCTCCCTGGCTGAATATACATGATTTGATTGTAGTTCTTCTAGAGAGAGGTTTCTAATGGTATGTCACAGGACTCTAACCTGAGCCCTGTCCTGATTATCATTATTACCAGTGATTTAGATAAAGAAGTTGAGTATTTGGTTATCAAATATATGGATAATACAAAGTTGTAAGGGACAACAAGTAGTTTAGATCAGTGAATTAGGATCCAAAAATGTGTTTAAAGACTGAGATGGTGGACTAGATATTTCAGAATGAAATTTAATAAAAATCGATGTAAATCTACACCATTAGGATCAAAACCCAATGCACACATCCATGTTGAGAAGCACAATTTTGTAGAGGCACTTCTAGAAGACATCTGGTTTTAATGTCAATGGTAAACTCAGTATGAATCACAGTATAATTCATGTCATTTTCCCAAAGAACAAATGCTATCTTAGGCTGCATAAAGAAGAGTATTTTGTCTAAAATGAGAGAGATAGTAACTTCACTCTGCTCAACAGTAATTAGCAATCTACTCATTTTGGAGGGGGGTGCAAATGTTTAAGAGGAATAATGAAAAATGAAGACTATTCAGAGTGGAATTATTTTCAGAAATGATCAAAGGAATTGGAACTGTCTAACCTAGAGGGAGAAGACTGAGATGTGGCATCTGTCTTCTGAAGCTTAGTTATGTGCAGGATTGCTAGATGTTTACAATTAAGAATATAGTTCTGCCTTTCTGTTACCTTCCACTGAGGAGAGACACATAAAAAAAGGAAGACATAATTATTAAAAATGCTAAATGTGAGTGCTATGAAGACCAAATCCACAAAGGCTAGATAATGATAATAGTATGTGAGTTGGATCCTACTTTATTTTATGCTGCCAGGGAAGGCCTTCTGATGAGGTGGGTTTTGAGCTAAGAACTGAAGGATGGATGAGTGGGGTAAAGCTATTCCAGGAAGCAAGAACCACAAGAATAACAAAAAAACAGTGTTATTGCTTTGTTCAAGGAATAAAATGTAGACCAGTGTGGATACACACACATGCACACACACACACAATATAGAAAATATATAGTCTTTTCTGTGGCTTTTTATTTAAAAATATATAATTTATATTTTGGGCAACAAACCATATTAGTATATATAACTTCATTTTTTAACAACTTCTGAATATTTTTCGATATTATGGATATACCTTACTCTATTTACTTATCCCTCTATTCAAATTTCTATTCCTTGGTTCAAATTTTCTGCCCAATTTAGTTTTTGCCCCCAGCTTTAGTGAGGTGTAATTGAAAAATAAAATTGTAAGATGTTTGAAGAATTCAACATGACGATTTGATATATGTGTACATTATGAATAGATATCCCCCTTCCAGTTAATTAACAAATCCATTAACTTGCATATTTATCGTGTGTGTGTGTGTGAGAGAGAGAGAGAGAGAAAGAGAGAGAGAGAGAGAGAACATTTAATTCTATTCTCTTGAGAAATTTCAATTACACAATGCAGTTTTATCAACTACAGTCATCATGTGATATATTAGATCCTTAGAACTTCATCTTATAACTGAGAGTTTGTACCCTTTTACCAACCTCTCCTGATTTCCTCCACCCCCTCTTCATGAGAATAGTGACTTAATCTAGTTGAGTCAATGTTACATTCCCACTGTCTATAATAGTGCTGGAAACACAGTAGGTGCCCAACTAATATTTACTGAATGAATGAATAAGTGGATAGAAGAAATACATTAGAGAGACAGTATATAGTATCTCTAAATGGTTGGGTGAATATAGCCGACTTAAGTTTAACTTCTTCCAAGTGGACTTGAACAAGTTGCTTTATCTCTTTCTGGGCCTCAGTCTTCTCATTTGTAAAATAGGGATGGTAGTAACAACTATCCACGAGTCACTGCACAGATTAAAGAATGTATGTAAAAGTTCAGACACATTAATTAGCACGGTAAGTGATTAAAGAAGGAAATTATTATCATTATGGATATCAGGTAAAGTGCCAGAAATCACTGGAAAACCAGAGCATAGTAAGCTTAATGCTAGCTATTGCAAAAATGCATTTTCCCATAAATTGGATTATGTGGATTAGCCAATGCAGTGATCTTGAAAATTACTATTACCACAAATTGAATCCTTGGAAGTAGAAATATTAAGATATTGTATTTAACAAATATTTATTGAGGGCCTACTCTGTGTCAGCCACTGTTGAGCAAATTTGTGTAAATGATTTTCTGTAAACTTTTTTTTGCAATCTCTTTTGATATGTTTCTGAAAGAAAGTGAACCAGCATGGAGGGGTTGCTCATCTAGTAATCCTGAAATGTTGGACACTCAAGGAGAAAATGAAGATGAACATGTGCAGTTTTGTGAAGTTTCTATAGTACTCTTTGTTTAGTTTATACTTTAAAAGCATGCTGGACTTTCAATTTAGTGTAGCATTGTGATTTCCATAATTGTGGTATTCTGTGGGTAGAGTGACTAACTGTCCCAATTCTCCCAGGAATAAAGGAGTTTCTGGGACATGGAACTTCCAATCTTAAAACCAGGATAGTCCCAGAAAATTGGGTTAAATTGGTCATGCTATCCATGAGGGTGTGTATGTGTGTATATATTTATGTACGCCTATCTCATAATCTACGTGCCATATTTAGATTGAGATTCAGGTGTGTTAGATCCTATGATATACATAAACATTTGTATCCCAAAATCTCTGTAAATAACATCTATTTCTGAAAACTTTCTAGAAAACATAAGTGCTATTTTATTTCTTTGAACCATATTATCTTATTTTTGGAGCTCATTTCTCAAGGCCAACTACCAGAAAATCTTAAGCAGCCAAAATTTTAATGCATTCCATGGGGATCATAGAAAGTGTTCATTTTCCATACCCTCTATCCCTGTCCCCAAATAACTGAGCAGGAGTTTGCTGAAGAATAGAAACAATTCTTTATTTTTGCCATTTTACAGATAATGGGAAAGCTTGCATACATGGTCACTTTGGAGGCTGGACAATTTTCCTCATTTTCACCATTTGCATATCTTTAACAGGCTGGTGCAAAAACATAAGACCACTTCATCATTTTCATTAATCAATGCTGTTACCTTTGCTTAAAGTCTTAGTCCGTTAACTTAAGCTTATTGTGATGAATCTTGAGTCTCCTCCAAAGAATGAATCTCTGTTCCGGTATATGAAAAACAGCCCTCCCTCCAGGTCTAGCAAGACATATTTGTATATGGTCTTCTATTATATTTGGATGACAAGATTGGGACATTAGATTGGAGGATTTTATACATGGAGTGATTTTATATTTGGTAATTGAAAATTATCACAGTGCATGGAAATAAGCAGAGATGTAATAATTTTAGTAAGACATAATACTGTTTGTTGTTGTTACCTCTTTGTATATTTTGGCTACACTCTGCTGCCACCCTGGCCTTGATGTCAGCAATGTCATTTGAGAAGTGCAAGCTTCCTGCAGACAGACAGATAACTTGCTTGTCATTACATTCTAAACAGCATGGTACTTGGCAAAAAATGGTATTCATGACATGTTATTTATTTTTATTTTTTAAAAGTTTTTATTTTATTTCCAGTGAGCTAACATATATTGGTATGTTTCAGGTGCTCATCACGACAAGTGCACTCCTTAATCCCAATCACCTATTTCACCCATCCCCCACCCACCTCCCCTCTGGAAACCATCAGTTTGTTCTCTATAGTTAAGAGTCTGTTCCCTGGTTTGCCTCTGTCTCTCTTTTTTCCCTTGGCTTGTTTGCTTTGTTTCTTAAATTCCACATATGAGTAAGACATGACATGTTATTTAAATAAACAAACAAATGAATGAATGAATAAATAAAGATTAGAATTATTTCCCAAGAATGACTAGCATTAATGCAGAAAACGCAAATTCAATAGTAGCTATACACAGTTACATACACAAAGCATCAAATGTCCCCAGTGATCTCATTAAATCTAAGGATTTCACCAGGGCCAATTCTAGTGGCTCTGTTTCTAGTTATCTTGTAAGATCACTATAGAGAAATAATACTGGTCTACGGCCATACCACCCCGAATGCGCCCAATCTCGTCTGATCTCGGAAGCTAAGCAGGGTCGGGCCTGGTTAGTACTTGGATGGGAGAAATAATACTGATAATAATAGTAAGGAGAAGAAGAATGATAATAATAATATCTTTGTCTTTTGGTACTAATTCATTCAACAAATGTTGACCAAATACCTACTATGTGCCAAGCTTTTTTTTGTAGCTGAGGCTACAACAGTCAACATGGTAAAGTTCTTGTTTTTGAGAAGATTCCAGTTTTTATCTTTCTTTTGAGCTCCACCTCCATTATTTTAAGTGGAAAATGGGTATCTATGCCTAAATGTTCTAGAGTAAGCTCAAACTCAAAATGTTTAAAATTGAGTTCATCTCTCCCCACCAAGCCAAATCCTCTCGCATTCTTTAATAGAAATCCTATGATGGCAGTGATCATGCCTATCTTGTTTTCAGCTGTGTATAACCAGTGCTTAGTACAGAACCTAGCCCATAAAAGGTTTTCAATAAATGTTTTTTTCAAGGTCACACTTTATAGGTCATCATAATCAAGACCTGTGGCTTCTAAATTCCCATAATCCCCTCTCCATATCTACTATAGCAGCCTTCACAGACAAGTTGTATCAAATTGTTTATGCATGTGTCTGTATATACCCTTAGATTGTAAGTTCTTTGGGAATAGAGATCATCTGCATCATTTGTCTTTACCATAAATGTCAGCATTTATAAACCCACAGTAAATGCTTATTGAATCAAGTAGTGTTCAAAATATCTTAGTTTATTGTGGTTCGATAATTTTTAAGTAATTGTAGTGGCCTTGTTTCTGGTGATTCTGTAGAGTCACTCCAGACAATTCATAATAATAGTGATCATGACACATGCTAAGTGCCAGGCATAGTGCTAAGTGTTTTCCTTGATTACCTTATAAAATTCCCCCCAAACCTTTCATTGCATCCATCTTAAAGATGAGAAAACTGAGACACAGGTTAAATGACTTACTTAAAAGTTGATACAAAAAGGAATTATATCATTATTAGTTATCTGGTTACATAGCTCCGTATTATTTATTCATATGGAATTCTTCGCTGAAGAAACACATTTGTTCCTGCATAGATTGGCTTAACCTAAGAGGAATCTGGTTGGATTCCAAGATACTCTTACTGACCATTCAGAGCACAGAAGTTTTGCCAGATACTGTACTGGTCATCATTTTGGCAGATAATTGCTATAGTCTTGCATGTGAACCAGAAATTCTCCTGATGTTAGTTTGAATTTCACTTTATTTTTTAAAAGATTTTATTCATTTATTTGCCAGAGAGAGAGAGAGAGCGCATAAGCAGGGGGAGTGGCAGGCAGAGGGAGAAGCATGTTCCCCTCTGAGCAGGGAGCCCGATGAGGGACTCGATCCCAGGACCCTGGGATCATGACCTGAGCCGAAGGCAAACACTTAACCAACTGAGCCACCCAGGTGTCCCTGAATTTCACTTTAAAGGTAAGCTACTAGAGGGGCACCTTGGTGGCTCAGTTGGTTAAGTGATTGCCTTCAGCTCAGGTCATGGTCCCAAGGTCCTGGGATTGAGCCCCACATCTGGCTCCCTGCCCAGTGGGGAGTCTGCTTCTCCCTCTGCCTCCCCCCACCCCGGCTTGTGTTCTCTCTCTCGCTCACTCTCAAATAAATAAAATTAAAAAAAAAATAAATGTAAGCTACTAGAGATGAGCCATCCTCTTGGTTATGAAGTCAGAGTACGGGTCACTGATAACCTAAGGCTGTGGAATAGGCACTAAATGCCACTCTATCAACTGTAATGCCTTTTGCAGCAAAATTTTAGGCTAGAGGGTTATTAACAAATACAGAAAAAAGGAAAAATATGCTATGTTTCTGTGATTTCCTTGGACATGGACATTTGAGGGACTGAAAGATCATGTTGATTTAAAATAAAAATAAACATTTGAGCAGCACACAGCTAAGCAAGCCTTTTTCACCATAGCACCTCTGACAGCCTTTTGTCAGCTCTGTGTAGTAAGAGGAAACTTGTGCTTTGACTGAAAGGTGTTAGAGCATAAATGCTTCTAACTATTCCCAGAATTATTTAAAATGCCCTCACTTAGGGTCAATAAAGCAAAACTTTTATCTATTTTACTATGAAAATATATTTCAGTTGGAAATCTCTAAGTTCTTGCTGGAAATCTGGGTGTTTCATGCCTAAACAGCAAAAGGACCTGGCATTTTAAGTAATTACTTTGATAAAGAATGTACTTACTTAGTGTACAATGCTACATGGACACGGAAGACCACTGGAAAATACCCAATGATGACTGAAGATAAATGGCTCTGAGTTTATTGTCTGGAAACTGTTGTGCGTTACTTTGATTAATGGTTTTATTCTGTATTTTCTCCCCCCACCAGTCACCATGCCCTCACCATCAGACTACCACACTTCAGTGTCCTGCCCCCTGTGCTTTACCACATTGAACAATTCTTCATTCCCTGCACATATTCCTGCCTCTTTGCTTTTGTTTCCTGAGGGTAGCGAAACTTTTTCCTTCTGATAAACACTTACTCATTCATCAAGGCTTCATTCAAATGTTACCTCTTTGGGGAAGCCTCTAATGGACAACCCCCAATTACTAAATGAGCTAATTCCCCTTTCTGTGCTTCACAGCACATACCTTGATTCCAATGTATATAATGTGATTGTTTATGGTGTAGCTTCCCTACAAAAGGGCCAGTTAGTGTGTGTATTCATGTATATACAAACTAAATAATGCCCTTACTTATGTATATTGCAACTTATTTCAGCAAGGATTTAAGACAACTAAAAGGTTATCCAAAAGAAAAACCAAATAAGAAATAGATGAGAGAAAAGAAGGAAATAATTGAATCAGGACACAAAACAGAGATTTGAATGAGACAGATGAGGTCTGGGATTATATTTTATCCATAATTATATTTCAATAACCCAGCAAAGTGACTAGCATTTAGAAAACAACTAGCATGAAAAATTTAAATGCATTTTTAAAAATTGTTTATTTTTTCAAAGTGCTATCATCTTTTATTTATTTTTATTTTTTAAATTATTTTCAGTTAGCCAACATATAGTACATCATTAGTTTTTGATGTAGTGTTCAACAATTAATTAGTTGCGTTTAACACCCAGTGCTCATCACAACACATGCCTCCTTAATACTCATCACCTGGCTACCCCATCCCCCCACCCCCCTCCCTTCTGTAACCCTCAGTTTGTTTCCCAGAGTCCAGAGTCTCTCATGGTTTGTCTCCCTTTTTTGATTTCTTCCCATTCAGTTTTCGCTCCCTTCCCCTGTGGTCCTCTGCACTATTCCTTATGTTCCACATATAAGTGAAACCATACGATAATTGTCTTTCTCTGCTTGACTTATTTCATTTAGCATAATCTCCTCCAGTTACTATTGCCCTTGAATACACTAAACAATAATTTACTAAAGCATTAAACCTCTTCCTATTTATGAACTCACCATTCAGTCACCAACACTATAACATGACCTGTCAAGCACTGGAATTTATCACATTCATTTCTCCCAACAGTTCTCTTCATTTATGGATGTAGAACCAAAGGTCTGGAGAGACTAAGTCATTTGATCAAGATCACACAGCTTAAACATTGGTGAAATCACCTCAAGACCTCACCTGCAGAATGAAAAAAGTGAAAGAGAACTTGGCATTCATTTAGCCTAAGCTTTCACATTATATTCTTCTAATTTTGAATGCAATATATTAAAAGTCATTTGCAAGTTGATATAGCCACTTTGGAAAACAGTGTGGAGGTTCCTCAAAAGATTAAAAATAGAGCTACCCTATGACCCAGCAATTGCACTCCTGGGCATTTACCCCAAAGACACAGATGTAGTGAAAAGAAGGGCCACATACACCCCAATGTTCATAGCAGCAATGTCCACAATAGCCAAACTGTGTAAAGAGCCCAGATGCCCTTCAACAGCTGAATGGATAAAGAATATGTAGTCCATATATACAATGAAATATTACTTAGCCAACAGAAAGGATGAATACCCAACTTCTACATCAACATGGATGGGACTGGAGGAGATTATGCTAAGTGAAATAAGTCAAGCAGAGAAAGTCAATTATCATATGGTTTCACTTATTTGTGGAATATAAGGAATAGCATGGAAGACATTAGGAGAAGGAAGGGAAAAATGAAGGGGGGACATCAGAAGGGGAGATGAACCATGAGAGACTATGGGCTCTGGGAAACAAACTGGGGGTTTTAGAGGGGAAGGGGTGGGGGGATAGGTTAGCCCAGTGATGGGTATTAAGGAGGGCACGTACTGCATGGAGCACTGGGTGTTATACACAAATGATGAATCATGGAACACTACATCAAAAACTAATGATGTACTGTATGGTGACTAACAACATAATAATAAAAATAAATAAATAGGAAGGATGGACAAGAAAAAAAAAGTCATTTCTCATTTTCACTCATTCTAATTCTCTGGTGGTCTTTTATTTTCAGACCATTCATAATTGGCCCAATTTCTGTGGAATATTTATGCATTGTTGAGTGATTTGATTTATCTTGTTTCTCACATTTGTAAGAGACTCTGTGTCTTGGGTGTCCCCTTATTTGCAGGTCACTAAATATGTCTCTTCTGATATGGGCTTGCCTTCATAGCTGTCATAAGAGGTGAGCCACTTAAGTGGAGTGCATGGGTGTGGTATGTCTCCATTGTGTGGGCATATTATGAGAGCATGTGTTCTACTACCATCCCTCATTTCACTTCAGAGCATGACCATTACATGTACACCTGGAATACTGGTGATTTCTTTCCAACATCCATGAGATTTTGATCCACATGAGAAAAGAGGCAGAGGCTGGAGGAGAGGGCAGGGAGAAGAGTAGAAGACAAATGGATGGAGGTAGTAGGAGGGAAAAGACCACTGAGAAATTGCTAAAGAGAAGATAGAGGCATTTATTTGGGCATCATTTTCTTTTTTTTTTTTTTTAAGATTTTATTTATTTATTTGAGTGAGAGAGAGCACAAGTGGGGTTGGGGGGGAGGGACAGAGAGAGGAAGAAGCAGGCTCCCCGCTGAGCAGGGAGCCCGATGTGGGGCTCGATCCCAGGACCCTGGGATCATGATCTGAGCCGAAGGCAGACACTTAACCAACTGAGCCACCCAGGTGCCCCTGGACATCATTTTCAAATGACAGTTACCAAAAACAAAAATGGAAAATGGACTGGAAACAAGCTTCCCTCTGCCCCACAATGCATCACTTAGGGTGTGAAAATGTAAGAGAAGACAGATGAAAATAAATTTTCATGAGGTGATGATCAATTTCCTTATTAATAGTTTCTTCTTAGGAACTAATCAGGACTGTTCAGGAATGTGGTCTAAGGATATTCTGACCTAACCAGCATGCTCATCAGGGAACTATCTTCAGAGGAATTTTCTTTCTACCAAAGAGCTTTTCCTTGAGCTTTTGAGAGTTTTATTTGCAAATCTTCTACAGAGAGAAGTGATTTTTAACCAGCCTCAGCATGAATCTTACAAGAAGGTATCTTTCCTAGTCTACAATTATAATTCTGGGCCAGCTTATTGTTTGGTCAGTGGACTCTGAAAAGCAATACTACATGTAGTACAACTTGTAATTTTAAAAAAAATGGAGCAAAATCATTTTGCTAAGTGAAATTACCCAGTTATAGAGGACAAGTACTGAATGATTCCACTTATATGAGATATGTAAAAGAGTCAAACTCAGAAACAGAGAATACAATGGTGGTTGCCAGGGGCTGCAGGGAGGGGGACACGGGGAGTTGCTATTCAACAGTTATAAAGTTTCAGTTATATAGATGAATGGATTCTAGAGATCTGCTGTGCAACATTGTGCCTGGAGTTAACAATAGTGTATTATGCATTTAAAATTTTGTTGAGGTGGGAGGTCTCATGTAAAGTGTTTTTACCACAATAAAAAAAAAAAATCTGTCAATTAAGAGCAAACTTCCCTGAGTTGATCTAGTAGAGTGTTTTCAAGTGAATGATATGTGTTAAAGCTCTTGGATAGTTAATATTCCTAAACAGAATGCTTGTAGGTACAGTGATTTGAAGAGTGGTTTAATATTAGTAACCAGAGATTGTGTTATTAAAACAGAAAGAAGTTTCAACTCATTACCCTGGTTAATTGATGGTAAATTCTAGTCAAAGTAGGTACATGAATTTTGAATAATAACCCGTAAGACAGAAAATAAAAGAAGTGTGCTGTCTTTTCTGCACAGCTGGATTTTTTGTGATTATATTTTTTTAAAAAAGAAAACTAATGGCTCTTGAGGAGGAAAAGTATGAAGACTCCACTTTATAGCTATGATAAAGCATCAAGATAATGAAAATCAAGCAAGATTATTAAGAGAAAAATAGGGGCACCTGGGTGGCTCAGTTGTTAAGCGTCTGCCTTCAGCTCAGGTCATGATCCCAGGGTCCTGGGATTGAGCCCCACATTGGGCCCCTTACTCAGCGGGGAGCCTGCTTCTCCCTCTGCTACTCTCCCTGTTTGTGTGTGCTCTCTCTGTCAAATAAATAAATGAAGTGTTCTTTAAAAAAGAGAAAAATAGATGACCTAATTAAAAACCAGCTCTCTCTATATAATACCGGTACATCAAATCTTTGTATACCTAATTATCTGGTCACCTCAATTTAGATAAAATTATTTCTGAAAAGAGACAATACACATAATTTTTTAATGGTAAAGGGAAAAAACATTATTTGTTTCCTTTTATAACATATTGTCTCTGTGAGTGGTTGGAAATTGTTCATCTGATTTACCAAAACAGGGAGCACTCCATAGTTTTAGAATACTTTGAGAATCATCCTTTATTTTTTGTGAAATACTTCTAAAAATGATAGCAGCAAGTGAACAATTAAGATGCACTTATTAAAAAGTACACAGTTGTCCAAAGCACCATGTCAGTAATTAAAGTGCCTGTCTGGCATTTTACTGAACATGTAACAAGAGACTTTTAAAACAGCTCATAGCTTACCTATAGGATTTTGATTTTCCTGTGTGATCCATTAAATTTTATAACGTAAATCCAAATTTTAGGTCATTTTAAGTGGTAAATGTGAAGGTCTCTAGCAGTATCTTAGGAGCTATTACCTATTATCATACAAAGATGTATTAGGAACCTTTAAAAACTGTTTTTTCTTGCCATTTTAATGTGCTGCAACATAGTCTAATTTGGTCCAGCCCATTTCCTTGGTTAAGAGAGAACTATTCAGAATAACAATAACAATTTTGCTATGCTAGGATAACAGTTTTATAAGGCTTCATAAAGTTTCTCTTGGCAGAACCCCCAGTTGCAATGTCAATGTGAGGATTCCATATTCATTGAATCTGCTTCTCGATTCATTTTACTGAGAGGTGAATGTGAGGTTGGATGCTCACCAGTGGTGGCTTCACATGTTTTTCACATGATTTTTAGAGTTTAAGTATAGAGCCAATGCTGCAGAAATCAAAATCAACAGGAGGTTTGTTAGAGGGACTACTTTGATTCAATCAATTTTCCTTTATCAGTCACTTCATATGTGTCAAGCACTGAGGAGTTCTGTCAGAGATGCAGACAAGAATTACCTACAGGCTCTGCTCTCAAGGAGAGGGGTCACAGAGCTAGGCCATCTACATAAATTCTAAAGTATGCCCAGCACTGGATCTAGCCAGGTAGACCTGGACATGGTAGACCCATTGTCTATTTATGAAATAGGCAATACTATTTCCTGAATGAACGAACACATGTATTTCATAATATAGGAGCATGCAAATGCTCTGAGAGGGCACAAAAGTGAGAGCTTTTTTCTAGCTCAGAGAGACTGGCTTGAATTTTGAGCAAGGGTTATCTGTTTTAGTGTGATATTGAAACAACATTTTTAAGATTTTAATTTCTTTTTTTTTTATTCTTATGTTAATCCCCATACATTACATCATTAGTTTTAGATGAAGTGTTCCATTATTCATTGTTTGTGCATAACACCCAGTGCTCCATGCAGAATGTGCCC
>NW_023270175.1:29906629-29937470 GCF_011800145.1 Mirounga leonina
AGGGTCCTGAGACCACACTGTCCCGGAGGGTTCCACCCCCCGCTTAGCCACCAAAGTGACGTCCCTCGGCGGAGCAGACTTTTAAAAGTTCCGATTTTGTGCTCCGTGGTTCTATCACTTGCCAGAAGCGGCCGACGGAGGCCCCTCCCCCGCCGCCTATCCTCCCGAATATCACCTCTGGTTCACTTCTCCGCACGTCCTACCTTCCAGAAAGTGGTCGCTTTTCTGATGAGAGAGTTGTTGCTCTTCTTTTCTTCAATCTCCTGTTGAGTTTGTAGGTGTTCAGAATGGTTTGATCCCTATCCAGCTGAATTCCTGAGAGGAGACGAAATCCAGGTCTCCTACTCCTCTGCCATCTTGCTCCGCCCTCATTTTTAAGATTTTAATAGGACTCTAGTCATTAAAAACAACAATGTGAACTGGAAGTCTTTTAAATCTTAGATTTTTGAGAGTTATACTGAAACAAAAACCTTGTTCTTTGTTGTGGATATAAATGTTTGAGGGTATATCAGCAATTATTGAAAATTTAAAGGAATTGTAGCAAATATAATAGGAGTATACGATCATAAAAAGTTCTCTTCCTGCCTGGATTGGACCCATGGGGAGCTAAGAGAGTGATACTTAAGAGCATCGCTGTCTTCCTAATACCAATCTCAGAAACTAGGATGTCATCACAAACATCACAGTTTCTATTAATAACTCATCGTAGTTACTATTCATGGTTATTTTCAGGCTCTGTCACCTCCTAAGTTAATGAAGTTTCATAAGATGGTCAATTTCCTCTTTCTTCTATATTCCCATGTTCTATACTCCCATCTTCTACATTCTCAGCTAATTTATGTGAAACATTATTCAAAATGTATGAATACATAAAGGATATACCATGAATTATGCTCTTTTCTAAGTAGCTGAAATGCCCTCATCATTTTTATAGAAGTTATCATATTCATTTATTCATTTTTCCATTCCAATTTGTAATGTGCTTACTATGTGCCAGGTACTAGAGCTATATACTGGGGACCCAATGACAAACAAGGCAGATATAGTATCTTTCCCAATGGAACTTATGGTCCAGTTACAAATAGATGAATTTTATTAAGAGTAATGAAAGAAGAAAGCATAGTACTGTGATAGAGGCCAACAGGGGCAGGGCAGCTTATTTAGTGGACAGAGAAAGTACCCTTTGAAGAGATGACATTTAAGCTGAGCTCAGAAGGATGAGGAGCTAGCCATTCAAAAAGCAGAAGGAAGAATATTCCTGGCAGAGGAAACAACATATGCAAATATTCCAAGGTGGTAAAGAGATTAGTATATTGTAAGACCGGGGGGAAAAGGCCCATGTTCAAACAAATGGGAAAGTACAGAGCTGAGATAGGGAGAGAAGGGCAGGAGCCCAGATAATGCAGGTCCTTATAGGCCAGTGTGTAAAGATGGAATGATATTAAATCTTTTATGCAGAAATGTATCCTGATATGATTTAATTCTTAAAATTATTCTGGATATTATAAGGAGAATAGAGGGAGCAAAGAACTGAAGGAGGATGATGTTTTCTTAAAAGCCTATTTAAAATGTGATCCAAGCAAAGAATGGGAGGTGGCTTAGGCTAGGATACAGGCATGGAAATAGAAATGAATGGATTAAAGAAATATCTGCAGGTATATCTGATTAGGGTAATATTATAACTATATGTTTACTCGCCTTTCTCCCCTTACAACCTCAGGCCCATTAAAGGGAGAGACTACGTCTTGTTCGTCTCTGTATTTTTCCACTCCCAGCTGGGAATATTTAATGAAAAAAAATTTTTTCATAACCTGAGGTATCTGGGGCATGACAGACACTCATCAAATCTTCAAATAGGTGAATAGGTTTGCTATCTGCTATCTATAGTAGAATTCTTCTTTCTTTGCCCTAAAATTAATTTTTTTCATGCTTCAAGAGAACCCCACTGATTTTGATATACTACAATGTGATGAACATGACCACATCCTCCTTCTCTGCCCCTGTTCAAGATGTTATAGACTTCAATGATATGCTTTCAGTATTTTTATCTTTCAGTTTGAAGAAAGAGAATCTTTTGATTCTTTTCTCATATGGCAGTTCCTCCTTTTTACTGATCATCTCTGTTGCCTCCCTCTGGATTTTCCTCATCTCTTTTATGTCTTATTTGAGATGTGATAACACAATGCTCCTGGTGTGAACACACCACAATCCTGTATGTCAGTTGAATGCTGGATTTTGTTTTATTACAATGTATTTTCTAATAAAGCCTAATATTTTCTAGACATATTTTGGCTTTAGGGAACGGGCCCAATGACCCACAAAAATCTTCTTATAGTAATAATATAACACATAGCTTGAAATAAAGTAGTATATTTTTCCCTTGCCCTTATCTCTAATTTTCACGTAATTTTCTTACATTTTGTCCCTTCCAGTTCGGTATCTCACTATCTCCAGAAGAGCCAGTGTCAATTGCATTGTGTCCTTCAAATCACTTATAAAAATTGTTGGATGAGGCTGACCTCTGGGAGATCTCTCCATTTGTAGTTTCTGTCTAGGGCAATTTTGCCCTACTCTGTGTTTCTTTATCTATATTCATGACAAAAATAGTCTTCTCAACTTCATGGTAACTCTGGTCAAAGATTATGTAACACACTCTGCGAATGAATATAACATATCTGCTTGTTCTATTTTGTTCATATTAGTTATCCACAAATAATTCAATCTGATTAGCTGAACATGATTCCCCTTGTAGAAGCCACATTTCCTTTAATGAATATATCTTCTAGAGTAACTCAGTTATTTTACCTATTTATCATCTATCTATCCTTTATCTTCCATTAACTTGTCTGATATACAGGTGAAATTTGTCAGTCTTTAGCTATAAGAATCCCCACTAAAACTCTTTTTATGGATGCCAAATGTCATCCTTTCAAAATTTATAGTGACTATTTACATTTTTGGCTAATAGCTCCACAGTTTTACCCTTGGATTGTTTTAAAATTTTTGATGCATTTAAACCAATTTATCAGTTAAATCTATAATATCTGCAATATTATTATTTGCTTAAATCCTTTTGTGACACTATATTTTTTCAACTGTAAGATATCTTCCTTGCCCTTTTAAGAATTATCCATTCAGGGCGCCTGGGTGGCTCAGTTGGTTAAGCGACTGCCTTCAGCTCAGGTCATGATCCTGGAGTCCTGGGATCGAGTCCCGCATTGGGCTTCCTGCTCGGCAGGGAGTCTGCTTCTCCCTCTGACCCTCCCCCCTCTCATGTGCTCTCTGTCTCTCTCATTCTCTCTGTCTCAAATAAATAAAAAAAATCTTAAAAAAAAAAAAAGAATTATCCATTCATTCATTTAGTGAATATTGAGTGCCTATGTGTCAAACACTGGGGACATACCAGTAAACAAGTAGGCAAAAACCCCTCTTCATGGAGCTTATATCCTTTTAGGATTGAAAGACAAATAAGCAAACAGATAAGTAAATAATATGTCAGGTGGTTATAAATACTATGAACAAAATTAAAGCAGTTAAGGGGATAGAAGTTGAGGAGGGGGTGCTATTTTATATGGAGGGATTAAGAAACATCTCTCTGAAAGTGTAACATCAGAGCAGGACTCAGGAATGAAGCATGTGATTACCTGGGGGAAGGGAATTCCAGGCACATGGAACAGTAAGTACCTGGGCCCTGAAATAGGCATGTGCTTGGCTTGTTCAATGAGCATCAAGGAGTCCAGTGCTATAGGGTCAAAGTGAGTGAGGAAAGTGGTGGAAAATGAGGAGTAGGAGCTTAGCTAAGGACCAGATCATGCAAATCTTTATGGATCAGATTGAGGACTTTGAATTTTATTCGAGGTAAGATAAAAAGCCATTTGATGGTTTTTGAACATCAGAAGATTATAATGGCACTTACTTAAAAACAAAACTCTGGTTTTCGTGTCAGCAAGAAGACAAATGGAGAGGATATTACACAGTGGGTAATCAGGTAAGAAATGATGAAGACTTGAATCTGGGTGGTGGTGGAAGTCATCGGATCTATTGCTATAAAGTTCATAAATTTTATTTATCAGACATTAATTATATTTGCCAGAAAGCACAATTGCTGCTTACATAAAATATATTTCTTTCCTGTTCATTAAAAAAATTAAAGTTGTTATGATAAAGGCAAGACCATGTGATTAAAATTAGTTTAACATCTATTTGTCTTCATCAAAGAACCATGAGTGTCAACTCTAGCTTTGTAACTGTTACTGTCTGTATAATTTAGGAAAATAATTTTACTTAAAGATAGAAACAAAATAATTAAAAATCATGAAATGTTTTTACTAGTTATTTTGTTTAACCAGCTTTCGAACCAACCTGAATTTCCAGGAACTGCCATTTAATGCCGAATATTTTATTCCATAAATTAGAGGCTGTGGATTTACTTTAGTGATCAGAGGTCTGTAAAGCTTGCTAACTAGGTCAACTTGGTATGCTTGAAAGAATAACCATACTGTTGCATGTTAGAATTTTAAGAACAAGATGGTAGTTTGAAGGAATAAATTGCTTAATGCTATTTCCATAGGTCCCATGTAAACAAGAAGTAGAATGCTGGCAAGTTTTTGAAATCAAGGCCAATGTTTAATAAAAGTAGGAAGGAATTTTAAAAATGGAAATATTATTGCTGTATTTAAATTTTGTCTTACTCTGTCCAAATTCTTACAGCTAAAAACAATCCAAAAATATATTTAAGATCTCACCTGGACTACCACCCTGTTACTTGAATTGGCTTGTTTCTGACAGAAGCCCCCTTTGGAATTAATTGAGAATACTATGAATACAGCAACTATTTGGCCTCACACACTTCTATTTCATTTCCCTCTCTTGTTGGCCTAACACCTCTTCCCTCCCTGCCCTGGGGAAACTTGTCCCACACACCTGAAGATCATGAGCAACCACACTTGGTTGGTCAAGGGTTGACCTAAGATGGGTAAATGTGAGGTATTACCACAGAAGTTTTGCAATTATAATGGAAGAGAGAGTTTCTATCCTTCTGGTGGCTGGAGTGGCATTGGTTTAATAATAAGAAAACAGGGATGCCTGGATAGCTCAGTCAGTTAAGCATCTGCCTTCTGCTCAGGTCATGATCCCAGGACGCTGGGATCGAGTCCCACATGGGTTCCCTGCTCAGCGGGGAGCCTGCTTCTCCCTCTGCCTGCCACTCCCCCTGCTTGTGCTCTCTCTCTGGCAAATAAAATCCTTAAAAAATAATAATAATAAGAAGAAAACAAAAAAGTCAGTCGGTATAGAGTGCATCTTAGGTCTTTGTATATTTCACAGGGACCCCAGGTGAGTATCTAGCAGAATGTCCAAGGACCAAATTTAGAAGGACTTTAGCATAGATCAGGGTTGCTCAAATTTCCTTGTTGCTCAGAATACTCTGGGGAGATTGATAAATATATAGGTTTCCAGCCCTTACCTGGAGATTCTGAGTCCATCAATTATAGGCCTAGCAATCTGAATTTTAATAAGTACCTCCAAGTGATTTTATTTTCAGAAAAGTTTAGGAAGCTTTGAACTGGATACTTATTTTGACCAGTACCTTTGCCTGCAATTCAAGTAATTAGCACTTGATGGCAGTATGTCTTTTCTGCAAGCATTATTAGGCTCTGCGCTATTTTCTAGTCTCTGCCAACCAGGAGGTGTCAATTTGAAAGAGATAAACCCTTGGTCATGGCTTTTTAATTTTTTAATTAGTCTATTTATTCATTCAGCAAACACAAGAAGCTTACAGGTTAATGGGGGAAGAGGGCATATATTAAATGAATAATCACATGAAAACATTACACCCTGATTGATGATATGAAGCAATCTCTGCAATGAGAGATTACAAGGGACCTGATTGTGTGGAGCAATTATTCAAGAAAGATTTCTCTTGGGATGTGATTTTTAAGCTAATTGGATAGTGCAACTTGCTTCTGATCCTAGCACATTGAATCACTCATGTAGATTTGTTTCAGATATTCTAACCCTGAGCTCAGTTGTGAATGGATTGATAACTCCAGATTTATTAGGCTCTTTTTTTTTCTATGAAAATATCATGTTTTTTTGACCTATAGCTTCTCACAACGGATCTTAGTTTTCTTCCTTTGGGGTTAAGTAAAACAGACTGGCATATAGATTCTAGATTGTGTGTGTGTGTGTGTGTGTGTGTGTATTTAATTAGAACCCCCTTCCATATACCCCATTGCATTGATCTCTTCAGGGGTATGCTGGGTTCTCCCACTGAGTTTTCTCATTTCCTCAGTCAGCAACAGGGTTGTCCACCTGAGTAGCTCCATGCCTCTCAATGCTTCAGCTCTTCCCTTACCTTCTCTTGGCATTCAAGGACAGAACTTTCACCAGGTTATTCTCCAACTACAAATTTAACCACTCACCTACTGAATTTAGAGGGACTCACATATTAATAAAATAATACCAACACTTAATTTTATTTTATTTTTTAAAAATTTTTAAAGATTTTATTTATTTTTTTGAGAGAGAGAATGAGAGAGAGCACGAGAGGGAAGAGGGTCAGAGGGAGAAGCAGACCCCCCGTCGAGCAGGGAGCCCAATGTGGGACTCGATCCCGGGACTCCAGGATCATGACCTGAGCCGAAGGCAGTCGCTTAACCGACTGAGCCACCCAGGCTCCCCCAACACTTAATTTTAGCACTTTTATAAATATTACCACTTAAAGAAGAAGAAGAAAAAAAAGACTGCTAACAACTATGAGAAGAAATTAATAGACCAAAAACATAAGGATCGAGTGTTTTCATTAGCGTGTTAACATACTTTACAATTTTTAAAGCGTTTTAACATGCATTTTCATTTGTGCCTGATGATAGACCAATATAGGAGAGGTTTTATAATCATTTTACTGATAATGAAACCAAAGACCAGAGACAGAAATGTGTAGCCTGAGGTCAAAACTCCACCTAGTTCCATCTGTTTCTCTTTCTGATTATAATGGCAAGGTAGCTCACTCAATTTTGTGTACCTTATTCTGCCTTTTCTCTTTTTGTCCCTGGGAGCCTGATTATTTGCGGTGCGACAAGGCTCCTGCAATTTTGATTTGCTTTTTGATTTGCTTTCTCCAGCTGTTCCTGTTGTTTGAGGGCCTGGGCATCAAAGCTTAGCTTGAATCCTGCCACCTTAGCCATGGAAAACTTTATTGTTTTAACTGCTCTACTTGGAGGCTTAACTACACTGAAGACCCGCTTGCTCTCAGTGGAGAAGGTGCTGGAGGAAGAACTCCATGTGGTATGGGTGGTTTAGCTGAAGATGGTTTACATCCCCAAAGGATGTGGTGTCTTAGTGGGAGAACCTTTCTGGCCAACTAGCATATGCTGCATCACACAGCTTCTTAAACACCTACCTGGCCCTGCCAGCTGTGGTTACTGTAAGAATTCCTTTGCACGGAATTGTCTATATAATTCATAAAACCAAACAATTCTTATGGCTTCTTGACCTAGGTTATCATTAGGGATTTTTCTTTTATGACCACTTTTGAAAGAACAGCATGAGAACAAGGTAACATGCTTTTCAAATGTGCAGAACAGGGTTTTCCTTACAGTTCATAGTCTGTGTACTACTGAAGACAGGGAGCAGGCACCTTCCTAATGTCCACCTCAGTGAATCTGGCCTCACTGCAGGCTAGTTTTCATCTTTTCAAATCTACCCTTTGCTCTGTATTCTTCAGTAGTTTCCTCTGGTTCTCAAGTTAGAATAAAAAAAACTGCAATTGCTCAGGAGCTCCTCACAAGTGTTTTCTCAAGTCCATTTTGGACCCAGATGTAAGGCATTCATTTTCATACTTGGACATGTCTCTGCTCTTTGCCTGGAGGTGATCTTGCTATATTTGAAAATGTCTTTCCTTAAAGCACTGACCTTTGTACCTTAGTCCCCATTTCAACACTTTATCCCGCCCATCACCTTCTGACCTCCTCTATCACAGACACGTCAGTCATTAAAATAGAAGTATTTCAACCTCTGATTTTATTGGTTGTAAGAGCCCAATAATTTTTGGAGTCAAATGTTTGGATTGAAATCCCGGTTCCACTGTTTATGAGCTGTGCGATCATGGGCAAGTTGCAAATCCCTCTGGATCTTAGTTTCTTCCTCTGTAAAACGGAATTATTAAAAGCACCTACCTCCCTGGTTGCCATGAGAAGGAAAATTGAAATGGCGTGCAAAATGCTTAGAATAGCATCTAGCAGGTAATAAGAATGTAATAAACGTGAGCTATATTATTAGGACTCCAGTGTGTATTTCTGTTAGATGGAGTTAAGCATATTGACCTCACAGAACTATCATGAAAATTCGATTGTGTATGCAGAATGCCTAGCACAGGGTCTGGCAAAATACAGGCATTCAAAAAATTACAGTCCCGGGTGCCTGCGTGACTCATTTGGTTGAGCGGCTGCCTTCTGCTCTGGTCATGATTCCAGGGTCCTGGGATAGAGTCCCGCATCGGGCTCCCTGCTCAGTGGGGAGTCTGCTTCTCCCTCTGCCTCTGCCTCTCCTCCCTGCTCATGCTCTCTCTCTCAAATAAATAAAATTTTTAAAAAAATATATAGTCCCATTGCCCACCAATTCCTCCTCCCAACCCATTCCACACTTCCTTATTCTGTTTGAAGACTGCTTTTTTTCATGTACTTTTGCTTTTGTGAATTAACAACCATACTATAATTTTAAAACTAACTTTAAAGTGGTGATTTTGAATGAAGTCCAAAAAAAATCAAAGAAAAGTAAAGAGGAAAATTGTCAAATAGCTGCTGTGCTCTCAGGCAAAAAACGTTAAAGCAGTGACTCATTTTTTAAAAGTTTAACTCCACAGTGAAGTGCACATTGTAATAGCCCTTACCTTCTGGCCATTAGACACCTGAGAGCTGCCAGAGAAACTGAAAAAGTAACTGCTCTGCTCAAAGTCATTCTTCTTAATTGCATGAGGTCAAGTGTAAAGGGTAATCACTTCACTTCTGTTCAATTGGTGCTGCTTTTCATTTTGTTCTTTTTCAGTGTCTCATAGATTTCCAGGCCTGTTAAGGGCCAGCATATGCCATCTTCCTCAACTCCAGCTTTAGTGTTTGAACTGCTTCTACGTTACCCCTGCCAACTGGTCATCTAGCTTCTGTTGATATCCTCCTGGGAAAAGGTGCCCAAAATATCCAGAAAGCTTCCTAGACCAACTTGAGACAGACATATCTGTGAGAAAATTCTCCCTTTGGTGAGCCAAAATCTGGCTCCACATGTTCTCTCTTAATGTCCTAGCTTTGCCTCTTGAGACCTTGGAGAACTAGTGTCCTCTTTCTTGTGCAGCCAATCTATTATTGGAAGGCAGTTCTTTTTTTTTAAAGATTTTATTTATTTATTTGAGAGAGAGAGAAAGAGAGAATGAGAGAGAGAGCACATGAGAAGGGGGAGGGCCAGAGGGAGAAGCAGACTCCCCGCTGAGCGGGGAGCCCGATGCGGATCTCGATCCCAGGACACCAGAATCATGACCTGAGCCAAGGGCAGTCACCCAGGAAGGCAGTTCTCACCACTTATGGATATTTCCTTTCCTGGCCCAGCTAAAATTCTAAATGAATACAAGAAAAAAATGTAAAATAAATAACATACAACTGTGAGTATTCAGGTAATGTAGACCCAGTGATTATATCACCCAATGTATGCCTCCAGATTCTATTCCATATTTTATTATTTCAGAAGATAACTGCTGATATTAGAGAAGCATGGTCTCTGGATACAGATATTTATTCATTCAGTCGCTCCAAGTGGTAAACATTTGACATAATTTTATATGCCATAAAAAGTATGTCTTTTAGCAAAATATTATACAATATTCTCCTCACATCAGCCCTCCATCAACTGTAAACTTCAATAATCCATGTTTGGAAAATGGGATAGAGGAGAACATTATTAAGCAAGATGAAAATGACAATTTTGTCATTGCAACCTTCTGTCTCTGTCTTTCGGAACCACCCCCCCCCCATACACACACACACACACACACACTCCTCCTGCTCCACCCATTTTCCTGCCCCTGAGTCCTTCAGAATTTCCCATATGCATTGAAGGATCCTGGCTCACAAGACAGCTTAGTGCTTGAGTCCCTGATTTATGTCCATCATTATGTCAACTGGCACATATCTTGGCTTATAGATTTACATATGAACTACAGGAAAGTTGAAAATCCTCCTAAGACAATGGCAAAGGTTGTTGTCACTAATTGGCTGCACTTGCTAGATGAGGAAACGCAATCTGTAAGGCAGAAGAGCTCTAACATCGCTTTGTGCAGAACAGCATGGGGTTGAAACTGCCTATATCTGGAATAGCCACGACTTTAGACCCCTAGTGTTTAAACAGGAAGCCCAGAATATCCATACAGTGAATATATTCTTTAAAGATTTTATTTATTTATTAGAGAGAGAGAGAGAGAGAGCATGAGCTGGGGGTGGGAGTAGGGGCAGAGGGAAAGGGAGAAGTAGGCTTCCTGCAGAGCAGGGAGCCCAATGTGGGCCTCGATCCCAGGACCCTGGGATCATGTGCTGAGCTGAAGGCAGATGCTTAACCAACTGAGCCACCTAGACACCCCCACTGAATTTTTTTTTGTACCTACTATCAATACCCTCCAGTCAAAAGCCACCAGAAATATACCTTAGTTGAACCACTTATTTATTGCTCATTGCAGCGAGGAGAGGGAATGCATACTATAAGGCATCTCAGTAAGTGTCAGAAAGGACTTTTGATAGGATTTGGGTTTATATTGGGTGATTTGGAGGATGTTTTAAGGAAGCAGGGATGCGGCGCCTGGGTGGCTCAGTCGTTGGGCGTCTGCCTTCGGCTCAGGTCATGATCCCACGGTCCTGGGATTGGGCCCCACATCGGGCTCCCTGCTCAGTGGGAAGCCTGCTTCTCCCTCTCCCACTCCCCCTGCTTGTGTTCCCTCTCTCACTGTGTGTCTCTCTGTCAAATAAATAAATAAAATCTTTAAAAAAAAAAAAAAAAGAGGGGCGCCTTAGTGGCTCAGTCATTAAGCGTCTGCCTTCAGCTCAGGTCATGATCCCAGGGTCCTGGGATCGAGCCCCATGTCAGGCTCCCTGCTCCGTGGGAAGCCTGCTTCTCCCTCTCCCATTCCCCCTGCTTGTGTTCCTGCTCGTGCTCTCTCTCTCATGTGTCAAATAAATAAATAAAATCTTTAAAAAAAAAAAAAAAGGGAAGCACGGCTTTGCTCTGGGTTGGATGATGTCAGGAAGCAGGGTCAGTTTTATGATTGATTATGTCAATAAATCTCAGAGAAGGAGAAAAAACTAAAGCAAGCGTAAAGCTGTAATTGGTGAAGAAGCCGCAATTACTCACATTAGAGAAGTTTGGTTATATTTGTGATTTGGACAATGTTCATGTTCTGTCTGTGTTCAGACATGATTACAGAGTGTTCTTGTTTTTGTCTCGATCCATTGTGGCCCCAGAGTGGCCTTGTTGGATGTTGACATTCTGTGAAATTGTGTTCAACAGAACACTGAGGCCTAGCTGGGACTGTCAGGCCAGTTCCTGGATGTCAGGAACTGCTGTTCTCTTTCTCATGGCTAGACATTTGTGATGCATCAGTGAATAAACATATCAGTGAAGAAAGCAGATGATGGTATATTTGCCCTCATTGGGAGAGGGGGACAGAAAACAAACAAACTTAGTAAATTCCACAGTATATTAAAATGTGATAAATGCTATGGAAAATAAAAAAAAAGATAATAAAACAGGGTAAAAGGGATAAGGAGTGGGGAAGATATGGAGAGGAAAGTTGTAGTTTTAAATAGGGTGGTCAGGGTAGGCCTCATTGAGAAGGTGACATTTGAACAAAGACTTGCTATGGAGATTAGGAAGTGAGCCACGTGCAGAGCTGAGGGAATTCTGGTCCATTTCCAGAGGAATCATCATCATAATAAGTTGGATTCCTGCAAGTTTTGACTTACTCCATAGGTGATTGAGCTCATTCCCTCCTTCCTGTCTGGTTGCTGTTTTCCCATTGACTTCCCTGAGGCTTTTCTGCCTAGACCAAGGAGAAAGGGATTGGCTGGGAGGGACTGGATAATCTGGAATGTGGATGTCCTTTCCCCCTGTACTACTCTGCGATCTCAAGGCAGTGACTAATCTCCTTTCCCCGCTCCCTCCACAAAGCTGCTTAGCCCTGTGGTTTGTCCACAGGCAGCTGCCCAGCTGACTATTCCTTTCATAAGACCATTATTGCTTCCTCTTTACTCTAGCCAAGATTCTTCATTCCCTTTTTCTCATGAAAGCTGAGAGTTGTCCGTGTTCTAGCCCTGTCCATTAGAACCACAGCAGTCAGACACAGGATTCTGAGCAGAATGGATCTGTCTCCCGTGAAATTCCTACAACTGCTTTTATTTCTCAGAGCATATTCATGGCTATTATACTTATTTTTCTTCTAGCAATATCTCTATGTGTTCTATTCATCATCCATTATCCCCAGTTTTCCTATTTAGAAGTATATAGGGGCACCTGGGTGGCTCAGTCAGTTAAGCATCCAACTCTTGATTTTGGCTCAGGTCATTATCTCAGGGTTATGGGATCGAGCCCTGAGTCAGGCTCAAGGCTCAGTGGGGAATCTCAGTGGAGAATTCTCTCTCCCTCTCCCTCTGCTCCTCCCCACTCATGCTCGCTCTCTCTCCCTCTCTCTCAAATAAATAAATAAATAAATAAAAATATTTAAAAAAATAAAGTGCATAGACTGATATTTTATTTGCACTTTGGTCAAGATCACAGTTTTTAAGTGATCTAACTAATGAGCTCAGGCTTGAGATTTTGAGATTTCCTTTACAGTGTTCTTGCTTCTAGACTCCAGAACATTCTACTTTGGTAGCTGCAACTATCCTGAGAAAATTGTGCAATATTTTAAAAGTGAAAATAATTGACACCAATGGACATAGTATAGCACCCTTTAGTGACAGATTGAATAAAACTAAATGTGTTTACATCACTAAAATGTAAGTGATAGGAGTTCCCTATTAATGAACAACATGGCACTAGGAGGAAAAAATATATGAATTTCTGATTTTTCACACTGACAGACACTCTAGCTCTACAGTTAAGACATCCAAACAATAATAAATGTTATTATTAAGAGCTAATTCTTGATTTGATGTGTTTAATGATCTGATTGTGGGACCCATTTTTATTATTGAATTATAGTAATCATAACAACTTACATTTTTATGGAGCATTATGCTTTTATATCCACTTTCCCATTTAAGCCTCATAATGTCTCTGGAAGGTATGGAATGTATTGAGTTACTATCCTCATTTTAGTCTGAAGAAAGTAGGACTCAGAGAAATGAAGTGACTTGCAAAATAAGAGCTGGTTACAGGAATGGAATTCAATTCTCCTGAATATGAATATAGCTTTCAAATAAAGGGCAATCAGATACTGTTTCAATTTTCCATCTGTTACTTACTACTTATGTGATCTTGGACAAGTCATTTAATTTCTCTGAGTTTCCGTTTTCTTGAGGCTAACAATAATGCCTACCTCAATGAATTGGGTGACGATGAATATATATCTAATAAATGTTTAAATATATATAAAATAGGTGTCCTGAGACCCAATCCCCAATGTTGGTGGAGGTTCCTCACACCAACAAGCAATTCTGCAGGACAACAGTTAAATGTCCTATGATTCAATTCAATTCTGACACTATCTACCCAGATATAGCATCAGATTCCACCGGTTAAGGTTTCAGTCCCCCAAAACTGTCCCCCTTCCACTGCAGATGTCAATTGCAAACCCATTGATCATGCTTCTAAATGATCAGCTACAGAATGGAGGTTTCCACAACCTCCTCCTTGGATGTGATTAATTTGCTAGAGCAGCTCACAGAACTCAGAGAAATATTTTACTTAACTGGTTTACTGGTTTATTACAAAAGGGTATAATTCAGAAACAGCCAGATGGGGCATGGGGAAAAGTATGTGGGAAGGGCACAGGGCTTTCATGTCCTTTACTGATGTGCCATTCTCCCAGAACATCCATGTGTTCCCCAACCTGGAAGTTCTCCAAACCCTGTCCTTTTGGGGTTTTATGGAGGCTTCATTATAAAGGCATGATTGATTAAATCATTGATCATTGGTGATTGATTCAACCTCCAGCCCTTCTCCCCTCCTCAGAAATCAGAGGGTGGGACTGAAAGTTCCAACCTTCTATTCATGGTTTGTTCCCTGACAACCAACCACCCAACCTTAGGTGCTTTCCAAAAGTTATCTCGTTAACATAAATCCAGTTATGCTGGAGAGAGGCTTGTTATGAATAACAAGACATCCATTTCGCCTTTATGGCTCTGACACAATTTCAGGAACTGAGGACAAGAGACCAAATATTATAACCAAAGATGGTCCCATTGCCCTTATTGCTCAGAAAATTTCAAGAGTTTGGGGAGCTGTTAGCCAAGAGCCATGTATGAAGTCCAAATATAAGAAATATATTTTGGTCATCTGAATGACCAATATTTATTTCTTACAAGTCACAATTGTATATGTATAGATATAGGTGCTAGATAGATAATCTCCTAGAATAATGCCTTGAAAACACTACAGCTGAACAAGTTGGTAGCCACTATCATGAGTAGCAACAACACTTATTGTTACGGAACCTGGACTGGATCGCCCGACAGAAGAACCAAGCAGCACCCAGAGATCTTGGAGGATAGGAGGTTTATTTAACACCAGCGGGCTCAGAGAAGAGTGATCTCCAAAGGTCTGAGCCCCGAGCACAAACAAAGGGGGCAATTTATACACATCTACGTCCACATACTTGGCACTCTTGGCATGTGCATGAAGTGGGGCAGGGAGAAGAACCTGGATTGGTGGACGCAGGAAGCAAAGCAGGGAGAAGAACCCGGACGAGCCCTGGGGCAAGGACTGGGACTCTCTTGCTGGCTCAGTCGGCCATCTTAGGACACAGATTTTCCTTATCATTCCCCCCTTTGATGCCCCTTTAAACACCTAGTTTAGAGGGCATCATTTTCATCTTCTAAGGGGCAATAGTGAGTAAGGAGTAACTGGAGTCTGATTTTAGCAATTTGAGTAGTGATAAACCTAGTAAGGGCATTGAGAATACAAGGACCAAATGCTACTATGAGGAGAAGCAATAGGAGGGGGCTGACGAGGGGGGCAAACAAAGGGAACCATTGTGAGAGGGTGTCCCACCAAGTTGTCCACTGGAGTGTTTCCCACCGGCGATGTACTCGTTCCTGTTATTGGGTCAGAGTTTCTTGGACCACCCCAACTCATTAGCATAGAAACAACATTCCTCCTGTAAGAAGAGGCAGAGCCCCCCTTGTGCGGCCATGAGCAAGTCGAGCCCATGCCTGTTTTGGAGGACCACTGAGGCCAGTGAATTGAGTTGGCACTGCAGGGCCAGGGCTGACTGAGTGAGGATGGAAAAATCCTCCGTGAGTTGCGCCAAGGGCAACACCTGATGCGTCCAGCAGGCTCATGATAAGAGGGATGGCTGTGGGGGAGTGTTGAGGGCAGCTAGGAGGTCTCCATATGAGTGGGGCATCACTGCCGGGGAGGACTGAAAGATCAGAGATCAGACGAGATCAGGCGCGTTCAGGGTGGGATGGCTGTAGACTGGACTGAAAGATCGTGTAAGAGACTGACAAGCATGCATGATTGATTGCGCGGGGTGATGCAGATGTATACACCTTCATCACAAGCTAAAAAAATGTTGTTAGGTGCACAGACCTGACTGTGGCCCGTGATGGAAGAGGAAGAGTTGCCATACTCCATGCGGTACTGGAGCCAGAAAGGGATAATCTGAGGTCCCCAGTGCTGAGGTGGGAGGTGACACAGTAGATTGGTTGAGGATGACACCTAGATATTGGACAGGACCGGGTTTCATATAGATCCAGAATTCAGATGCTAGGGGTAGATTCAAGTTGTTAAGCACTTGGTGGGAGGCGTTAATCATATCTAACAGTTGCGCTATAGATGCTTGCTGTGTGTGGATGGGGCATCCAGGGATGTGCCAGGGCAAGTTATTTTCTGTCTGACTCTGGGGGTTGGCTGTAAGGCTTGGAGTGAACATGGACTTAATCATAAACTTGGCCATGGGGTTGGTCCCCATAGGGTGATATTGGCCCAACAGGAGAATGATTCCTGTAGCCCATGATGTGGCATTGGGTTCTAAGACTGAGAGAGTGAGAGGTATACAGTGATCATTAGGGCAAGAGGTGGGGTAGCCTTATGTGACAAGGAAATCCGGATGTCACTGCACTGTTTGAAGTGCCACCTGGTGGACCATCGTTCCATTCCTGGCCAAGTCACCACCCATCACTCACATCCCCAGGCTTGTGAGCAGAACTGAGGGCAGGTGTTTGGCTGTTGAAGTGTAGGGCCCCCACAGATGTAGATATCTACCAGCCAGTAACCAGAGTGAGGGCCATGGTAAGAACACCATCTATGAGGTTCCCAGGAGGTATCAGAAGCTGGCATCCATCAAAATGGAGGTTAACCTTTGGTGTGTGCCTATCCCAGGTGGAAGAAGTCAGTGGGGGTGCTGGTGCAGGATCGAGGGGGATAACCTGGAAAGTCCATTTGCCAGTAATGGTGATACAAGAGTTTGTCCCCCTTGCCTGGCCGGGCAAGCTAGAGGCAGTAAGGAGGAACAGCACACCAGGTAGCAGAAAACCGGGACTAACTGGGGCCAGGAAAACCATGGTGAAATGTGCTCAGGAGTAGACAGCAGAGGGCCAATAAAAGTGGGATCTATGACCTTAGGTAGAGGGAGCCATAGTGGCTAACCCGTCAGCAGATGAAACCCGTGGACAAGTGAGTGCAATAATACACCCTAGGGACACATAATAAGCAATGACAATAGTAAGTCTCTGGGGGAAAGTCCAGTCAGGAGGGGCAACAGTGTAGAGTCTGACTCCCAAGATGAGGGAAATCACGCCTATGAGAGCCAGGGAACACAGTGAGCCGGTGTCCATCAATCGGTGGGGTCTTGTCGAAGGTGAAGCCGGAGTGGGTTCATGAAGTCTGGCTGGACTCTCCACTGGCGTGGCTCCTCATCCGAATGATGAGCTTTCTTCACTCTGGAGTGGTGGACCCACGGGGTGACGCCTGAGACCTTGAGGGCAGTAGGGGTGGTTAGAACAACAGTGTGGGGCCCTGTCCACTGCGGTTTGAGGGGGTCTTTCTTCCAGTCTTTGACCCAAACTGAGTCCCCTGTCTGGAAGGAGTGTACTTGAGACCCTAAGGAGATTGGAGCCCTCTCAATGGTGTACTTTTGTAATTTATTTAGGGTGGCCCCCAGGGCCTGAAGCTGCTCCTTTATCCCTTTATCTCCAACCTGATGCAAGTTTCCTGGAAGGCTTCCCAAGCACGGGGGAAGCTGTCCATATATTAATTCGAATGGGGAGAAACCTAATGTCCTGGGCGTGCAGCGAGCACACAGGAGAGCTAGGGGTAGCAGATCCGGCCATGGGAGGTTAGCCTCCTGACAAAACTTTGCTAAGGTTCCCTTGAGGGTGCGATTCATTCGCTCTACTTTCCCTGAACTTTGGAGCCGGTAAATGGTGTGCAGTCTCCAGGTAATGCTGAGAGATTTGATCAATTGTGCAATTTGTGCAACGTCTGCCACAAATGCGGGTCCATTGTCACTATGGATTGTTAACGGCAGGCCGAACCGGGGCACGATCTCCCACAAGAGGACTTTAGCTACTTCCCGGCTTTGCTCTGTCCTAGTCGGGAAGGCTTCGACCCACCCAGAGTATATGCATACTATTACTAGGAGATATCTGAACCCCCTGCTCAGCTGCACATCTGTGAAGTCTACCTCTAGATCTTCTAAGGGGGTTGCTCCCATCCTCTGGACACCTGGCAGAGGCTGTGGTGTAGACCGAGCATTATTTTTAGCACATGTTATGCACCGTTCACTCGTTGCTTGGCATAGTGCTGGCAGCTGACTGATGTAGTAGTGCTTCTTGAGAAGGGCTCTAATGCAGTTTTCCCCCAGATGAGTGAGTCAGTAGTGTTCCTTGACTAGATGCCCTCCAGTTGCTATTGGAACAAAGATGCGCCCGTCTGGCATTATCCACCATCCCTTTTCAGTCAGGGTGGCTCCCTCAGCCATGGCCCATTCCGTTTCCTTTTTAGTGTAACTGGGTGGAGAGACTTCTTCAGGGGCCATGGTGAGGGAAGGGGCTCTATGTCCTCACTGGCTGCGGTCTTGGCTGCCTCATCTGCCAGACAATTTCCCTGCACTATGGGGTCATCTCCTTTCTGGTATCCCTTACAGTGCAGGATTGCTACTTCCTTTGGAAGCCAGACGGCTTCAAGGAGTCTCAGTATCTCCTCCTTGTTCTTGATAGTTTTTCCTGCGGAAGTTAGGAGGCCCCTTTCCTTGTAGATGGCTCCATGTATATGTACAGTAGCAAAGGCGTACCGAGAGTCAGTATAGACATTGATTCATTTGCCTTCACCAAGGGTGAGGGCTTGGACTAAGGCATATAACTCAGCCTGTTGAGCTGACCATCCTGCTGGTAATGCCTTAGCTTCTAGGACTTCAGTGGTTGTGGTTACTGCATAACCCGCTTTCCGGGCACCCTCTTGTAGGTAACTGCTGCCATCGCTGAACAGCGTAAGCTCTGGATTCTTTATGGCTTGATCCCGCAGATCTGGATGGCTTGCGTAGACTTCATCAGTCACCTCAGAGCAGTCATGGTCTGGTTCCCCCTCTTCTGTGGGGAGAAAGGTTGCTGGATTTAATGTCCTTACTGTTTCGAGGGTGACCTGCGGGTTTTTGCAGGGGAGTCCTTGGTATTGTGCTAGCCGAGAGTTGGAAAGGAAGCGGTGTCCCTGTGCATTCATGAGGGACACAACTGCATGAGGGACCTTGACATTAAGTTCTTGCCCCACGGTAAGTTTGTCTGCCTCCTTGATGAGTAGGACTGTGGCTGCCAGCACCCTGAGACACAGTGGCCATCCTGCTGCCACAGGGTCCAGCTTCTTTGACAGGTAAGCAACTGGCCGTTGCCAGGGTCCAACAGTCTGGGTGAGTACCCTAAGCG
Organism: Mirounga leonina; assembly: GCF_011800145.1. Lineage (NCBI taxonomy): Eukaryota > Metazoa > Chordata > Mammalia > Carnivora > Phocidae > Mirounga > Mirounga leonina. Next base: position 29,925,742 of record NW_023270175.1, read on the forward strand.
CTATTTTTTCCTTTTCATGCACAAAGACATTGAAGGGTTTCCTACATCTGGTAGGCCCAGGGTTGGAGCCTGCCTCAGGGCGGTCTTTATCTCTGTGAAAGCGGCTTCTGTTTCCTCAGTCCAGGCAGGGGGTTCTCGATCTGGTCCCCCTAAGAGATCATAAAGGGGTCTTGCTATTGCCGAGAACCCAGGGATCCAGGTGCGGCAGAATCCTGCAGCCCCCTGGAATTCTTGTAGGCCCCTTTTTCTCTGGGGCTGTGGCAGGGAGATGATGACCCTTTTCTGCTCTGGCCCTAGTTCTCTTTTCCCTTGGGTGAGGAGGAAACCAAGGTATCGGACCTGTTGTTGGCAGATTCGTGCCTTCTTCCATGAGGCTTGGTATCCCAAGTCTGACAGGAGCTGTAGGAGGGCCTTTGTGCCCTTTGTGCAGTCTTCTTGTGTGTCACTGGCGAGGAGGAGGTCATCCACATACTGGAGGAGGGTGCATCGTGTGGCCTCTCTTGGGAAGCTGGTGAGGTCCATGGCTAGCACTTCCCCAAAGAAGGTTGGTGAGTTTTCAAACCCCTGTGGGAGGCGCGTCCAAGTCAGTTGCACCTGGCGCCCTGTATCAGGTTCAGACGATTCAAAGGCAAATAGTGGCTGGCTCTGGGGAGCTAAGCAGAGGCAGAAGAAGGTATCCTTCAAATCTAGGCAAGTGAACCAGCTGACCAACCCTGGGATTTGGCTGAGGAGGGTGTATGGATTCGGGAGCACTGGGTGCAGAGAGATGGTCACCTCGTTGATGGCCCATAGGTCTTGAACTGGTCGGTATCCCCCTTCTGGCTTCTTGACTGGCGGGAGTGGGGTATTCCAGGCTGACTGGCACTCGACTAGAATGCCTGCTTCTTTGAGTTTGGTCAGATGTTCTTGGATGCCGATCTTAGCTTCTTGTGAAAGGGGGTATTGCCTTTGCCTCTGAGGTTGGGCTCCTGGGATCAGTTCAACAATGATAGGGGCCGGATTCCGGGCTAGTCCAGGTAGGTTGTTTCAGCCCATACTGAAGGGAAGGCGAGTCTGAACTCCGGCAGCTGGTCTGTTGGGCCTGGGCACAGAATAGCCTCCATTCTTCCTCCCTTGGAGTGGTAATTGCTAGTATTAGAGACGATGTCTCCTCTTGCCTTGGGTTCAATCGGAGGCTAGTGTGTCCAGTGGGCTCAAAGATTATCTGAGCCCTAAGGTAGGAGACTATGTCTTGGCCCAGGAGAGGGATGGGGCAATCAGGCAGATAAAGGAATTCATGTCAGACCTTGTGGCCCCTGAGTTCGCACTGCCGAGCCTGGCAAAAGGGCTGTTGTATCGCCCAGGTCCCGGTGGTCCCAAGGATGGTCTCAGTCCTTTTGCTGAAAGGGGTCATTGCAGAGGTGACAACAGAGTGCTTGGCCCAGTATCAACCATAAAAGTCACTGGTTGGCCCCCCACCTTCATTCTGACCGTGGGCTCATGGGGGCCAAGGAGGAAAGAGCCCAGTCCCCCTCAGTCTGAGTCCATTCCCACAAGTTCTATGAGGTCCTTCTCTCGGGGTTCTTCCTGGTAGTGGCTGGGCTCTTGAGTCTTTCCCCGGTTGGGACATTCATTTTTCCAATGCCCTTTCTCTTTACAGTAGGCACATTGATCCCTTGCCAAGGGGGTTCTGGGTTTCCCCCCTTTTGGTGGTTGGGGTCTCCCCCTCTTTGTGTTGTCCTTTTCTTTTAGGGCAGTGGCAAGGAGGCCGACTTTCTTTTTCATCTTTTTGTCAGCTTCCTGTTTGGCTGCGACCTCCCTGTTCATGTAGACCTTACTGGCAATCTCTATTAGTTGGGTGATGTTCATCCCAGCAAAACCCTCTAGTTTCTGAATTTTTTGTCTGATGTCTGGGGTGGCCTGAGACACAAAGGAGGTGTTTACCATCTGTTGGCTTTCCTGTGCCTTTGGGTCAAAAGGAGTGTATATCCTGTAGGCTTCACATAGTCTTTCTTAGTAGTCCTTGGGGCACTCCCCTGGTTGTTGAGTGACCGAGGATACCTTAGTCATGTTCATGGGTTTCTTAGCTCCTGCCCAGATTCCCCGGAGGAGGGCCTCCTGGTACCAGTGGGTATGGGCCTGTCTGTTGGTTGTGGTGAAGTCCCATGCTGGGTGCTCTTCGGGTACAGCTGTATTAGCCTAGAGAGCAGGGTCGATGACTCCTGCTGGTGCATGCTCTTCCAGGTACTGCCGTGCACCTTTCATTATTCTCCTCCTTTCCTCTGTGTTAAACAGTATGGAGTAACTGTTGGTAGTCTTTCCAGGTTGGCCGATGAGTCTGGAAGAAGGATTCTATGAGGTCTACCATGGCCTGTGGCTCTCAGAGAAGGATGGGGTGTTATGTTTCCAGTTGAGGAGGTTGGTGGTGGAGAAGGGCTGGTAATACATCATGGAACAGCCAGGTTGGACCGTCCCATCTTCATCATGCCTCTTGGGTTCCCGCGTCTCTCCTACCGGCATTTGGAGGGCGCTTGCTCCCAGCCTGGGGTGCAGCCTAGCTGCTGGTTCTGGAGAAAGTGGATCTTTTGTGCCTAGGGGCACTGGTCAAACCAATGGCAGTGGAGTGTCTGGAGCTGAAGGGCCAGGTGTAGACAGTCTTGGGGGTACATATGGTGGGGGCAGGGTCAGTTCATCCTCAGGATCTCAGTTAGGATTTGTGGAGACTGGGGCTTTTGCTGATATTCTTTAGGTCACTTAGATGAGGCGATTAAGACTCTGGCCTGTCCCTGCCTATGGCAAGCAAATTGCACCCAGCAGGGAAGGGTCTGAGCAATTCCTAGCCAGGAGTCAATGTATGGAAACCGGTCAGGGTGTCCTGGTTCTACTGTTACAACTCACCATACTTGATGAATCATTGGGACATCCAATGTCCCTTCTGAAGGTCACCCGATATCAAAGGTGGGCCATTCCAATTCACATAGTATTCTCAACTTGCCAGGGTGCATCCTGACTCCATAGTGTCCCGACAACCCCTTCCTGAAATTTTTGATCATGGTCTCTAGAACCATAGGTTTACTCTGCCCTGACCCCATGGTGATGTCCCCGTGTGCAGTGGCACAGAGACAGACAAGGGGGGGGGTGCCTCCTGAGGTGAGGAGACCAATCAGATGCCTGTCTGGCCATGTCCCGAAGGCGCTTGGGTGAGGCTTAGCCATAGCGGTCTCAGTGTTGTGACTTACGATCAGAAACTATTCCGATGCCGCCATAGACTGTATGCTGTTCACCATGGAATCGCAGACGGGCGCACTCAGACTCCGTAGACTTCTGGGGACTTTAAGGGTGCCCGCCTGTGGAGTCACAGAATCAGTCCACTTGAGCAAGCCAGGTCGGACTGCACCTTCACTCACACATTCACATTCCACAAGTTATTACATTCCCTCCCTGGGAATCTCTACCTGGGAGACCTTTAAGAGGTCTCTGGGAAGTGATCAGGCTCCCCTTCCACCCCAGTGGGGGTGGGCCTGTCTGGGTCCTGGAGCCCCAGGCCTTACTGGAATCCGAGGTCGGGACCAGGTCCTCACTTGCCAAGTCTCCTCGAGTCCGGTGGGAACAGCAGAGTGGGGCCAACCCGAGGTGACTGGGGCGGGAGACTGCCAAAAATTAGGCAGGGCATGTCTTCTCCCTTACAATCCCTCGTTCCGTCACCACCCCACCATTGCCCCCAGTCAGTGGCAATAATGGGCCAGTGTTGTTGGGTTTCCCGGTCAGGGAACCAAATATTCCGGAACCTGGACTGGATCACCCGACGGAAGGACCAAGCGGCACTGGAGACCTTGGAGGATAGGAGGTTTATTTAACACCAGCGGGCTCAGAGGAGAGTGGTCTCAATAGATCTGAGCCCCGAGCACAAACAAAGGGGGCAATTTATACACATCTACTTCCACATACTTGGCACTTTTGGTGCATGAGTGAAGCAGGGCAGGGAGAAGAACCTGGACGAGCCCCGGGGCAAGGACTGGGACTCTCTCGCTGGCTCGGTCAGCCATCTTAGGACACAGATTTTCCTTATCATTATAAATCATTTGTTCATCTTTAAAACAGGAATGCTAGAACTTGACTCGGGTTTGTCATTAGTTATAATGAGATATTAAAAGCAAAGTATTTAGCACAGTGTATGTTACATATGTAGACATGCAATGATACCTGATATTATAATCATTTTCATTTGTATGTTAAGACAATTTTCTGAAAATGATTGAAGTCTCTCAAATTTAAGAAATATGGGGACTTACTGGCTCAAGTAAGTAAACAAGGGATATAGCTCACTTCTGGTGTGCCTAAAGAAAATCAAATGATGTCTTCAGATTCTCTCCCACCACTCTACCCCATTCTTCTGTGTTGACCCCATTATCAGGTGGTTTCAAGCTAGCTTCCAGCAGCACTGTGGCCAGAGGAATACGATATATAGGTTTACTTAGTCCCGAGTGACAGGCGAATGTCCAATACATCCTTAGTAGTCTATATACACTTGCTCTCAGAGGAGATAGTTCCACATTGTTGGTTTATGTAATTAGGTTGTTCCAGTGTAGTCCCCATAGCCACAGTTCACTTTCATCTATACAGTCTCTCATTTTCCTGCTTGCTAACCCAGCAGAGTGGGATTTAGCACAAATGGGTTGAACAGAACTGCTAATTAACATACTAAGCAGATCACACTCTTCATTGTAATTAAACATTTATGTGATGACTCCCTACACTGTGTAATAATACCCTGAACTGGGCACTCTAAAGGAGATTTAAAAAGTCCCTGCCTTCAAGAGGGTCCTAGACTCGTGGGATGACACTGGAGACAGCTCTTTCTAATATGTGGGTAAATGTGAGCAGTAAGAGAGCAGACCTTTCCCAAAGTGCTCTGGAAATGCAGAGGATGATATTAATCCCAAATAGGCTAGGACTAAAACACAGACAGATGAGAGAGATGGGGATAGAAATTTGGTGGCAAGTTGAGGAAACTTTTGGTTTAAGGTACCAACACTATAGTTCTCCAAACTAGACCTGTGTGCACGCTAAGGAAGTTTTTCTGGAGTCAGGGAGCATATCATTTGCACATTTATCAGGGTATTCTTTCCTTTTTTCCAAGACACTCTACTTTTTTTTTTCCCCTGCCTCTTGATTCCACCAGATAATTACATCGAAAAATTTTCAGAGGCAATTCTTCACTTGCCCCTCCCCACCAAATCCCCAGGACTACTCTTAGGATTAAAATGGACTAAGTAACAGTGTTCATTTATTCAGTCTATTAGTCAGTGAGCTCCTATGAGGTGTCGGTTGTGCAGCAGCCACGTTAAGGGATTAAAAGATGCTAAGATATATTTCTTGCCTGAAACGTAAGGTGTATACATTTTGTTTGGGGAGGCCGACTTAAAAGTACAATGTGAGAAATGTAGTATTAGAAACCTATGGGATGTTTTTAGAAACATTAGAGGGAAAAAGAACTAGTACTGCCCCATGTAAGGTGCAGGTGGATATTTGGTTTGGAAAGTCTTCATCGAGGAGATGACCTCTGAGCTGGGTCTCTAAGCAGGGGAGGAAGTTTGTGCAAATGAAGAGGGGCATGAGGAAACCACCTGGAGAGTGCCTAAGAATCAGGCAGTAACTTGATATGCCTAGGGTATGGGTAGTTTCAAGGGAGAAAGTGGCAAGAGACAAGGCCAGAAACATGTGTAGGCAGCAGATCAGGAAAGATCTTGGAGATTTGACGTTTTCTCCTTGATGATGGTGATGTAGGGGATCATGGGTGAGGCAGAGGCACAGACGTGGAAGAGATTCAACCAGGGCAGTGATATAATTGCTAAACATAATTATCAAGCATAATTACTAAGTTAGAGAACAGAAGGCTATTTCTATATTCTATAGAAACCCTGTTTAAGGAAAACCTAATGAACCCAAATGCAAACTAAAATTAAATACATAAACAGATAAATAATGCCTCACTTTAAGGAAAGATAGTTCTTTGAAATTGAGACCTTCCCTGGTGCAATATAATATGTATTCTGTTTATAATAAATCATGTATTCTGTTTATAATATTTTTTCGGAAGTACCTCCATTATCTGAACCAAGGACTACTTGCTTATTTGGGCCAAATGGGTAAATCTGACACAAATTGTGTAGCTGAAATGCATTGCTGGACATGTCTAATATTTGAAGAGAAAAACGGAGATGACACAGCTGTGTTCTTATACTATACCAGAATCTCACTGTAGCAGTGACCTTGGGATCATTGCTTAAGATCATCCCCAGACAGGTGGAAGAAAACAGCGAGTAAAAGACCTTGTGATGCTTGAATAACTAAACCGTCTTAGATTAAATCCAAAAGCCCATCATATTCTGAGTTCTATGTCATGACAGAGTCCTAACAAATACCGGGTTTACATTCAAATTATGATGACCTTGTGCTTTTTATTTAGAAAGTTTACAGAGATTAGTATTCAAAAGTAGTTTGGGGACTTGCATTTCCAAAGCAATTGCAAAGACTTACAGAATGCAATAAAAATCTTTTACATTTTCTTATTGACTTTACAGTTGTAACTTGTGTTTACTCCTAATACAGCCATACCCTTCTTCCTTTTAAGCTTTTATAGCTGAGGGCAAAATTTCTGTTAATTACCAATGAAATTCTGAAAAAACATTCACAAGGAAAGGTACATGGTGACTGTCAAAACCATCATTTGAAAGAAAACATGAGTAAATTTTCATCTGTTTGAATATAGATACCAAGAAGGGTGCTAAATTCCAATTGTTTACCATTTTTCTTACTGTAAATTCATGAAATAGGTCTATCATCATTCTTCAGATCAACCTAAAAAAACCAGTTATAAAATGGGAGTTACTGGACTCACTTCTTCCTTCTCAGATTGTGTCAGAATATGCTAACTGAACTCAATTATTTCTCCTAAATGTGGAAGGCAGTCCAAGAACCTACTTTTCTTCTATTTTATAAAGCACAGAAATGGTTTCTCCTCCTACAGTGATGACATGAAATATATTTTTGGTCTCTGTTACTTGATATGCAAATGTACCCACTGTATCAAAAGCAAAAACTCATTAAAAGCTGCTGGAATGCAATTGTGTTATCTCCCAGGAACACAGAAAATAACATTAGTCATCACTCCAGTGCATTTCCATTTGCTAACAGTGAAATCACCCACCCCACCCCCCGTTCCCCCGAGGTTTCCATAGAAAATTTTCATATTTTATTCTAGTTCCATCAGACAAAAGCTCTAGGTGTCTATTTATCACTAAGACACTTTTTTTAAAAAATTTAAATTGCAAAATGCTGCCACATGATCTCATATCCAACTATGAAAACTTTCATTTCCTAATATGCCACGTAGGTCTGACTTTGTGGATATTGCTAAAAATTCCCTACCAAGTGTATGGAATTGTTGCTTAGATCATGAATATTTGGCTAAATTAGAAAAGAGGCTAATGTATAACCAAAGTGACATATGACATCTGAAAATATACCCTTTCTCTAATATTTTACTCATCCTAGGAAAGTGCTTCCTTTGCAGAGAGATTCCCAATGCTTTTGGTTCTGCTAAGGTGCATATACGAGACATTTGGGCAAGTCTCACCCCAGCATGTGTTCCCTAGTTTTCCCATTTCTACTTACTGTCACCAACTCTTGAAGCTGGAAGGAATCTTACCTACTCTAGGGAAATTTTAGAGGGCAAAAAATAAACAACTAAATGTAGGAGGTAAGCTAATATATTGACATTTGTCATAAAAGAAGTAGGATGTTGTGGGGAGAGATACTTCAGTTGGGATTTTGATGATGTAATGATTCAATGGCAGGCTGATATTTAATTTTTTCCCAGTTTTATTGAGGTATGATTGAACAAAAATGTATATATTTAGGTTGTACAATGTGATTTTTTAAAGTTTACTGCATGATTTAATATACATATACATTGTGAAATGATTCCTATATTCAAGCTAATTGGCACATCCATCACCTCACAGTTACCTTTTGTGGGTGTGTGTGGTAAGAACTCTTAAGATTTACTTTCTTAGCAAATTTCAAGTATGCAGTGGTTTTATTAACTTGAGTCACTATGCTGTACATTAGAACCCTAGAATTTACTCATCTTATAAATGGAAGTTCGTACCCTTTGACCAGCCTCTCCCCATTCTCTCCCCACCCAACCCCTGGCAGCCACCATTCTACTTTCTATTACTATGAGTTTGACTTTTTTAGATTCCACTTATGTGAGATCTGTCTTTCTCTGTCTGACTTACTTCACAAAGCAGAATGTCCTCCAGGTTCATGAATGTTGTTGCAAATAGTACAAATTCCTTCTTTTTTTTATGGCTGAATAATTTTCCATTGCCTTTAGCCATTTATCTGTCAATGGACTCTTAAGTCGTTTCCATATCTTGGCTATTGCAGAATAATGATGAAATGAACATGAGAGTGCAGTTACCTCCTCAAGATTTTGATTCCATTTCCTTTGAATACTCACCTAGAAGTGGGTTTATTGAGTCATGTCTGATCTTGAGAAGGAGCCAGCCATTTGAAGATCTGGGGAGAGAGTGTCCCAGATAGAGGAAACAGCAACTGTGCACAATAAGGTTCTCAACAATTATTTGATAAATGAGAAATTATCTTTAATAACTTTATCATTTTAAACTATTTTCCTATTATCCATACTTTTCTTTTGCTAATTTTTTTTCAAGTTTTCTATGAAGATAATCATCATACTTAGTAGAAAAGGTACTTTATACATTGAAGATATTAACCCTTTGTTGCTGGTATGGCAAATGCTCTCCCATTTTGTTATTTATATCATGACTCATTTTACTTTTTTTCTTACAGAGTTTGTATATATTTAATTCTATTAATATTTTAACAGTTTTTGATTTTCATTATATATTTAGAAATATCCTCTCTACCTAATGATAGAGCTTAAATCAGCAATATTCATTTGTACTTCATCTTTGGTTTAAGATTTTAGACTAAAAGTGTTTGAAGCATCTTGCATTTATTTGACTTAGGAAACCATTTTTAAATTTTTTTCAAAATGGCTAAATAGTAATCACAATGCATTTAATTGAGTAATTGACATTTTTTCCTGTTGATTTTAAGTGTTACCTTATCATATACTTAATTACATATTCTTGAGCCTAAATCCACACTCTAATGTGTTCCTTTCAGCTATTCCTCTATGGCAGTACAAAACTGTTTTTTTTTTTTTTTCCAATCTTTATAATGCCATTATTATATGTTAGGACCAGTCTTCCTCATTATTCTTTATCAAAATTATCTTCATTATTACTACTTATTTTACCAGGTCTATCTTTGAATCAATTTGCCAAGCTATTTTCAAATGGTATTTTGATGGGAAAAATAAAATAAGACGAAATCAGAGAGGGAGACAAGCCATAAGAGACTCTTAACTCTAGGAAACAAACTGAGGGTTGCTGGAGGGGAGGTGAGGGGTGATGGGGTAACTGGGTGATGGGCATTAAAGAGGGCACATTATGTAATTAGCACTGGGTGCATTATATACAACGGATGAATTACTGAACTCTACATCTAAAACTAAGGATGCACTGTATGTTAACTAATTGAATTTAAATAAAATAAGTAAACAATTAAAAAAAAGAAAATTATACATTACAGTTATAGGAAATATAAATTTTAACTTAGATTATTCCTAAATACATTTTGTTGTTTAGTATTATAAGTGTGTTATCTTCTTACCATACTGAACCTCTAGTTATTTCAAAAAAAAAAATGTACAGTGAATTTGCTTAGGTTTTCTAGGTACATAAAAATGCAGTCTATAAATAATTATTTCTATCTGTATCTACCATCATTGTCATCATCATCATTAATCCATGTAACACATATATATGTGTATTTATTTATTTACTGGAACCAGAGTGCATGCATTTGAATGTGGCTTCACCACTTACATGCTGTGCTTCACTAGAGCTAGTTACTTTACATCTCTTTATCTTAGTTTCCTGTGAAATTGAAACAGTTACCTACTTGAAAAGGTAGTTTTTGAAGATCGAATGAGTTAGTTTATGCATAATGCTTAGAACAGTTCCTGGCACATAGTAAACAGTATAAAGGGTTTATTGTTGCTGTTGCCATTCTTAGTATTTTATTTGCTACAACTACCAAAGAAAAGTTCAATAATAGTAGTGCAATTTAGCATCTTTATTTTGTTCCTTCCTTTAGGGATAATACCCACTAGAGAATTTTTCCATATTTTATTTCTCTCTATTTTTTTTAAAGATTTACTTATTTATTTGAGAGGGAAACAGAGAAAGAGAGAGAGAGAGAGTGAGCAAGTTGGGGGAGGGGCAGAGGGAGAGAATCTCAAGCAGACTCCCCGCTGAGCATGAAGCCTAATGCAGAGCTCGATCTCATGACCCATGAGATCATGACCTGAACCGAAATCATGAGTCAGTTGCTTAACTGACTGAGCCACCCAGATGCCCTGATTTCTCTAGGAACATTATAGACATTATGGCATTTTATACTTTAAAAAGTAAGATTTTTCTATATACCACAATACTATTGAGACAACTAACAAAAGTAATAGTCATTCCTTAATGTCTTCTAATATCCAATTTATATTTAAATTTACCTGAAATCTTTTTTACAGCTGGTTTGTTGACACATACATCTCATCAATTGCATTTAATTGCAATTTAATTTTTATTAATTGCATTGCATTTAATTTTTATGTCTCTCAAGACTCTATCTGGATGTCTCTCTCTTTTTTTTTAATGGCATTGGAAAAAATGGCCCACCTTGTGGATTTGTCTGATCATTTACTCATGGTGTCATTTACTGTGTTCCTATAACTCCTATATGTTCTATAAACTGGTAGTTCAATCTAAAGCTTTGATGAGATTCCAGTTATAAACATTTTGAAGACAAGAACTCTCCATTGCATCATGTGTCATTTCTGGTCCTCTGGGAATTAGATGTCAAGGAAGAATTAGAAGTGCAAAAGATTTATTGAGGGGAGGACTGTGAAAGATAGAAGGGAGAGAGACCTCCCTTATCCTATCTCTGTCAACTTACCCTAACCTTCTAGATCTTGTGTTTCTGGCCTTTGAATTAGTAATGAGATTATCTCATAGGATTGCTTCAAAGATCAAATGAGATAATAGATATATTCAATACAAGTTATCATCTCTAAAGATCAAATTCCATATATTTCCTCTACTTAAAATTATTATTTACCCCTCCCATACATGCATCCCATGCTCCAGATACATTAATAAGACTGCTGCCAATAATTTTATTAGCTCATATCTATTTACAATGTTTAAGGCACAATTTAAGTGATTTTATGCATTGTTTATCTATTCAACAAATTATTATTGGGCACCTATCTTGGGTCAGAGACTGTTCTAGACATTAGGGATACAATAGACTAAACTCTCTCTCTGCCATCATGTAGATTATGTTCTATTGAGAAGAGGCAGGTAATAAGCAAAAATAAATAAGCTAAATATATACTGTGTCATATGGTAATAAAAACAATGGAGGAAATAATGCAGAAAGTTGAGGGTCGTGGGAGCTGAAGGGATGCTGTTTTATTTTATTTTATTTTTTTATTCTTATGTTAATCCCCATACATTACATCATTAGTTTTAGATGAAGTGTTCCATGATTCATTGTTTGTGCATAACACCCAGTGCTCCATGCAGAATGTGCCC